>NC_052310.1:54367600-54522600 GCF_016432855.1 Salvelinus namaycush
GTAACACATCCACAGACATGTCCTGAGGATCCTTCCTCGTATCATAACAACCACAGGGTATTTATAGAGCTAGAGTTAAACCTGAGAACGTACAGTAACTGTGCAGTACAGTACGCCTAGAGGTGTTTAATCATCCGTCTACAGCACAGCAGCAGAATCCTTCAACCTCAGGCTGTAATGAGGGAAAAGCACTTTTAGGGCGCTAACCATAGAAATAGACTCTCATTCTGTGACAGCACACTGTATCTAGTCCTTGAAGGCCACAGTGTGTGTGCGTGTGTGCATGTGAGTGTGTGCGTGCTTGCGTTAGTATGTGTGTGTGCGCTCACACATTTATCTCTTTGAGTGCATGGCAAGTCAAATTCATCAACCATCTTTCTTGCGGGCTAGACACACTCACCTGTGCTCAAGCTTCTTGCGGTTGACACACACAGCCCTTTGGTATCCCTGGGCGATACACACCTTGTGTCGGCTACACTTCACCTTCTGACAGGGGTCCTTGGTGGTGTCAACATCTATGGACAGACAAGGAGATCAGACGATAGAAATCTCTTGGTGTTTCTCGCCTTCTCCCTCCCCTTTATCCATCTCATTTTCCGTGCCCTTTTCTGAGGAAACGAGAAGAGCAATATTTCTTCCTACGTATGTTTCTCACCAGCTCTCTCTTCCTGTGACTATCCAGTTCTCGTTCGCTCTTTGCTTGCCTCTTTCCATACTTGACGTAAACCTTCTGCTGTGACCACTTTCTCCATTTTCTTTCTTTCTGTATTCCACCCCTACCCTCCCCATCTCTATTTTCTAAGTTACTTTCCTTCCATTAACTGACTAGTTGAAAAACAATGTAAGCATTTGTGGTGTTGCTCTTGTGTTCTGACGTGTCAATTAGCATGTGGTTCAATGCTAAAACCATGCATTTAACACTTCCTCTGTAGGTGAGCATTGCATGTATAGAGACAGTATGTTATGTAGAGGAAGACCTAGGCGCAATTATGTTTTTTCTTCAAGGGGCCTACATGGATTTTGTAGATGGTCAAGAATGGTATTTATTCTACCTGTGGTGCTGTGAGGGGTAGCAACATATATCCCAAGTATAAATACAGTAAAGTACACACACTAAAGGGTAAAAAAATATGTTTTGAGCAAAACTTCAAACTTCAAGGAGTAGGGCATTCAAGGAGTTGGTCTGATGGGAATCCGTGATCTGAGCAAAAGAGAACAAAAGAGGAAAGTCCCCTGGCATGACTGAGGGAAGATATTTAGAGTTGGGTGGTGCTGCCAGAGGGGTGTAAAAAATGCCCATAATAAAGCATTGCATGCATCTATAATTGCATTTGCGTAGTGGAATACAGTTGAGCAGACAAGTTTCTAGGATTTCCACATTTTTAAAAAATGTGCAGGGTCTGGATTTAATTAATTTTTTACATGATGGATGATAGATGACATTAGCATAATCATTTTTAATACCACACAACTAACAGAAATGAGTGGCTACTCTGACAGTGACAAACAGAGCAATAAAAACGACCTGGTCTTGAATGCAAACAATAGTCCAGGCCAATTATGAGACAGATATAATCCCTATAAACAACGGCTTGTGTGATGATACAAGCTCTCTAATCACGCTGAACCACCATTCTCCATTCATGCCTGCCAAGTATAAACATTTCCATTTCTATAAACTCCATTACTGCTGTTGCATTAAACTTATGACTGCACCATTTGTTTGTGCTGTGAACGGTGTAGGAGCCAAATAGGTTAAATTGGTCCAATTATTCCAATTCATGATGAATTTCAGTTGTATGTGTGTTTGCCACTAATCCCCTGTCAAGCGTATGTACCCCCTCTACAGGCCAATGGAGAAAACTGTTAAAATGAATACATGCTCCAAGGCCTGCACATCTATCACTCCAGTGTTTAATTGCTAAATTGTAATTATTTCGCCACTATGGCCTATTTATTGCCTTACCTACCTAATCTTACTTCATTTGCACACACTGTATATAGACTTTTATATTGTGTTATTGACTGTACGTTTGTTTATTCCATGTGTAACTCCGTGTTGTTTGTGTCGCAATGCTTTGCTTTATCTTGGCTAGGTCGCAGTTGTAAATGAGAACTTGTTCTCAACTGGCCTACCTGGTTAAATAAAGGTGAAATAAATCAAAAAAATGCTCCAAGGCCTACTGGGAGGGACTGGAATGGCAGCACACAGTCTTTTGACCAGACTAGGGTTGAATAGCTTGAACCTGGTTGCCGAGATTTACCACCCAAAACCACTCCCTTTTCCCGGGATAAATAACTGAGAGAAACCGGTAAATTATAATAAATTATTTATATGAACAGCATGACATGAAAGGGAACTGTTAAATGATATGCAATGTCTACATCTGGCTTCTCCACGGCCTTCTCTCTGCATGATGAATGATCAACGCTCAGGGTGCGGACAGACAGCCCATCTCCCTATGGAGCTCAGTTCACAATGCATGTAGAGCTATCTCATCATGGTAACCTTTTTCCTTGTGACAGGTAGGCCTACATTTGCTGCAGCATAGCCTATTCTACAGTAATATAATGCATAATAAGCTTCTAATGTACAGCCTATGTCTCTTGCACAATACACACGCTGGCCTCTCTCCTTAAAAAACGCTCCTTAGCGAGTCCTGTTATGGTTTTTTTAACAAACAAACACTTGTTCTCAGTTGAAGCTGATATTTATCTCAATGAGTAGCATCTTAAAAAACAACAGAAATAGTACCACCAAATCACTTAGTCATTTCCGATAAAAAACATATAAACAAAATAGACTGTCCAATTGATGATACGAATCATGGATGCTATACTAGACAATCAGTGATCCCCACCGCTTTTAAACTAGGCATGAAAGGAGGTGATAAAGTGAAGGTGAACAGGTCTAGAGCGCACCCTTAGAGGTTTCAGAACAGGTGCTGCAGCGACAGCAACAGGTGCCTGTGGGGCTGGCACTTGTACATCAGTTAGGGCCAAGGGAACGTCTGCCACCGGTAGTGAACCACTCAAGGTGGCATCAATGGCAGAGTGGGGACATGCAGGAGGTGGCACCTTCCTCAGTCGGCTGGCATGCCAGCAAGAGCCATCAGTCAGTTGAAATGTTGCTGGGCCCAGCTGACGTCGAACTTGACACGGTGTTGACAAGAAGGTGCAGAGCAGCTCTATAGTGCAGCAGAGTTTGCGACAAGGACTCAGTGAAGGAGCAACCCTGAGCTAGGTGAGCCCTCAGTCCATTTTTCAGGGTTTGATTGAACCTCTTCCTGGGGGAGGTAGTAGGATGTTCTGATGTGCTTGATCCCCTTGCTTTGGATGTAAGTGCTGAACTCGGCCTTCACCAGCTGAGGGGTCAGTGTCCGTGTTCAGAGTTGCAGGCAGTCCCCAGATAGAAAAGAGCATATCCAGGAAGTTTATAACGGCCCCTGATGTGACAGAACCCATGGGTGTGACCTCTGGCCATTTTGAATGTAGGTCATACGCAACCACCAGAAAGCATTGGTGATGTGGCACATTGTAGAGATCACCACAGATGTCCAGTTGGATATGTTCCCATGGACGGGAGGGCCAGGCCAGTGTCTGCAGTGGTGGTGGCAGAGGTGGGCCTGTCTTTCCACTGACAAGGCACGGAGCACAGTCACGTACTAGCCCTTCAATATCATGATCGATGCCAGGGACCACACCAGGTCCACGGCAGCGCTACTTTAGCTTCACAATGCCAAGGTGGCCCTCATGAGCCATGGCCAACACTCGTCCTCTGAGGCTGCTTGGTATGAGAGTGCAGTTTCCACGACCCAGACATATGTCATTCCAGCATGACAGCTCATGTTCGAACTTGGCATATGGTTGGAGTTCCGACGGGAGCTGTGCAGGCCAGCCATTGGCTACGTATTCCTGTAAGGTCGTGAAGGTGGGGTCGTTGGCTGATTCTTGGGTCAGCTCCTTGAGCGACACTGTATCTTGGAGAGGTGAGTGTAGGAGCTGGATTAGGTCCTCCTCAGAGTTAACCTGGGCAGAGTCTGAGGGAACTGAGCACGAAAGGAGGTCGGCCACCACATTGTCCCTGCCCGGCGTAAACTGCAGATTAAAGTTATACTGCTGGAGGCGGTCTGACCAGCGGTACATGCGGTGGGGCTTGTGACCCGACCCTGAGGTAGACATCAAGGTTTTGAGGGCCTGGTGGCCGGTGCTTAAGGGTGAAAGAACGTCCGTAGAGGTAAATTTGCCACTGCTTGCAGGCCCAGACACATGCTATTGCCTCCCTCTCTCCAACGGAGTGGATTTCTATTTCTAATTTCTATCAACATGTTAAATGTGCAACCAGAGGGAAAAAATTCTAGATCACCTGTACTCCACACACAGAGACGCGTACAAAGCTCTCCCTCGCCCTCCACTTGGTAAATCCAACCACAATTCTATCCTCCTGATTCCTGCTTACAAGCAAAAATTAAAGCAGGAAGCACCAGTGACTCGGTCTATAAAAGAGTGGTCAGATAAAGCAGATGCTAAACCACAGGACTGTTTTGCTATCACAGACTGGAACAAGTTCCTGGATTCTTCCGATGGCACTGAGGAGTACACCACATCAGTCACTGGCTTTATCAATAAGTGCATCAAGGACGTCATCCCCACAGTGACTGTACGTACATACCCCAACCAGAAGCCAAGGATTACAGGCAACATTCACACTGAGCTAAAGGGTAGAGCTGCCGCTTTCAAGGTGCAGGACTCTAACCCGGAAGCTTACAAGAAATCCCGCTATGCCCTGCGACGAACCATCAAACAGGCAAAGCGTCAATACAGGGCTAAGATTGAATCATACTACATCGGCTCCGACGCTCGTCGGATATGGCAGGGCTTGCAAACTATTACAGACTACAAAGGGAAGCACAGCCACGAGCTGCCCAGTGACACGAGCCTACCAGACGAGCTAAATCACTTCTATGCTCGCTTCGAGGCAAGCAACACTGAGGCATGCATGAGAGCATCAGCTGTTCCGGACGACTGTGTGATCACGCTCTCCGTAGCCGACATGGGTAAGACCTTTAAACAGGTCAACATACACAAGGCTGCGGGGCCAGACGGATTACCAGGATGTGTGCTCTGGGCATGTGCTGATCAACTGGCAGGTGTCTTCACTGACATTTTCAACATGTCCCTGATTGAGTCTGTAATACCAACATGTTTCAAGCAGACCACCATAGTCCCTGTGCCCAAGAACACAAAGGCAACCTGCCTAAATGACTACAGACCCGTAGCACTCACGTCTGTAGCCATGAAGTGCTTTGAAAGGCTGGTAATGGCTCACATCAACACCATTATCCCAGAAACCCTAGACCCACTCCAATTTGCATACCGCCCAAACAGATCCACAGATGATGCAATCTCTATTGCACTCCACACTTTCCTTTCCCACCTGGACAAAAGGAACACCTATGTGAGAATGCTATTCATTGACTACAGCTCAGCGTTCAACACCATAGTACCCTCAAACCTCATCACTAAGCTAAGGATCCTGGGACTAAACACCTCCCTCTGCAACTGGATCCTGGACAACCTGACGGGCCGCCCCCAGGTGGTGAGGGTAAGTAGCAATCTGCCACGTTGATCCTCACCACTGGAGCCCCTCAGGGGTACGTGCTCAGTCCCCTCCTGTACTCCCTGTTCACCCACGACTGCGTGGACAGGCACGACTCCAACACCATCATTAAGTTTGCAGACGACACAACAGTGGTAGGCCTGATCACCGACAACGACGAGACAGCCTATAGGGAGTTAGTCAGAGACCTGGCCATGTGGTGCCAGAATAACAACCTATCCCTCAACGTAACCAAGACTAAGGAGATGATTGTGGACTACAGGAAAAGGAGGACCGAGCATGCCCCCATTCTCATCAATGGGGCTGTAGTGGAGCAGGTTGAGAGCTTCAAGTTCCTTGGTGTCCACATCAACAACAAACTAGAATGGTCCAAACACACCAAGACAGTCGTGAAGAGGGCACGACAAAGCCTATTCTCAGGAAACTAAAAAGATTTGGCATAGGTCCTCAGATGCTCAAAAGGTTCTACAGCTGCCTGGTACTGCCTGGTACGGCAACTGCTCGGACTCCGACTGCAAGGCACTTCAGAGGGTAGTGCGTACGGCCCAGTATATCACTGGGGCTAAGCTGCCTGCCATCCAGGACCTCTAGACCAGGCGGTGTCAGAGGAAGGCCCTAAAAATTGTCAAAGACCCCAGCCACCCCAGTCATAGACTGTTCTCTCTACTACTGCATGGCAAGCGGTGCCGGAGTGCCAAGTTTAGGACAAAAAGGCTTCTCAACAGTTTTTATCCCCAAACCATAAGACTCCTGAACAGGTAATCAAATGGCTACCCGGACTATTTGCATTGTGTGCCCCCCCAAACCCTATTTTTTACGCTGCTGCTACTCTCTGTTTATCATATATGCATAGTCACTTTAATTGTACATTCATGTGCATACTACCTCAATTAGCCCGACCAACCGGTGCCCCCGCACATTGGCTACCCGGACTATCTGCATTGTGCTCTGCAACCCACCACCCCCTCTACTCTCTGTTTATCATATATGTACATACTACCTCAGTCAGCCCGACTAACCGGTGCCTGTACATAGCCTCGCTACTGTTATAGCCTCGCTACTGTTATTTTTCACTGTCTTTTTTACTGTTGTTTTTATTTCTTTACTTATCTATTGTTCACCTAATACCTTTTTTTTTTCTTAGACATTGCACTGTTCGTTAGAGCCTGTAAGTAAGCATTTCACTGTAAGGTTTACATCTTGTATTCGGCGCACGTGACAAATAAACTTTGATTTGATTTGATTTGAACGAAGTACTTCTGTTCGGTGGGGCGAGATGCACAAGCCACTGGTTTCTCAACACCGTCCTGAAGCTGAGAAAGAACCACTCTCACTGCTGCAGCTGACGCGTCACAGGTGACCAGAGGTGGGCTGGTGAGGTTAAAGTGGGCCAGGACAGAAGGTGGTCAGCAGTTCTTTGAGAGAGTGGACAGCTTGTGCACAGTCGGGTGTCCAGGCCCAGTACACTTCCTTCTTCAACAGCTGACGCAGAGCGGAAGTGATTCCCAAGTACTGGCGCTGGAAGCGCATGTAGTAACCCGCCATTCCCAGAAATTAGGCAAGTTGTGTAGCAGATGTTCTGGGACACGATGGATGGCTTCCACGTTTGACTGCAGCGGTGAGAGACCTCAGGCTGACACGCAGAACCCGACAAAGTCGATCTCTGGCACTCAGAACAGGCACTTCTCAGTGTTGAGTGTGAGGTTGTGTTGACTGAGTGCTGCGAAGGCTGCTTGCAGACGTTTACCATGGACGACGATGTTGTCCAAGTAGACAGCCACTCCAGAGACCCCGACAAGGATGGTGGTCATTATCTTCTGGAAACAGCTGGGGGCCAAACTGAGACCAAAAGGCATTCTTGTGTAGCGGAACACCCCGATATGAGTGACGAAGGCTGTCAGGTTCCTACTCTCTGGGTGTCGGGGAACACCCCATTATGAGTGACGAAGGCTGTCAGGTTCCTACTCTGGGTGTAGGTGAACTTGGAGGTAGCCCTTGCGAAGGTCCAGCTTTGTGAAGATCGTCGACCCGTAGAAGTGAGTGGTCAGTTCCTCCATAGTCAGCAGTGGGTACCGATCAAGAATGATGGCCTTGTTGGCCAGATCAAAGCAGACCCGCTGCTCTCCAGACTTATTTTTAGCAATGACCAAGTTGGACAACCATGGGGAGGCATCCATTGGCTCGATGAATCCACCCTCCAGCTGCTTCTGTAGATCCTTAGTGACCTCCTCACATATACAGCCAGTGGAATACGGCGTAGAGGTTGAATGACTGGAGTCACAGTAGAGACGAGGAGGGGCTTATGTGTGAACGCTGTCAGGGCACCTACGCCATTGAAGAGGGTGGGCCATTGCTCTTGCCAACAGAGAGAACCCCAGGCTGGTGAACAGGTCTAAACGTAAGATATTAGTGCCCTGCCGTGTGATGTGGAAGGGAAACTGTGAAGGCCTTGTTGCCATACTGCACAGGTGAGTATATAAAGCCGATAACATCAATCACAGAGCACCCATATCCGTACAGGCTAAGGCTGGGTGGCTGGAGTGGCAGGTGGGACAAGAACTGCTCGTAGGTAGCCATGTTGAAGAGCGACACCTTTGCTCCTGTGTCTAGCACGAGAGGAATGCAGGAGTCACCCGGGTATACAGCACAGGTGGAAAACCCAGCTGGGTTTGAGCCAACAGTGTGACTGACAGCAGGTGGTGTGTCCATGGGGCGTGAGCGTTGGTGCACGGGGGGCTGGAGCTCACCTACACCACTTTGCAAAATGGTTTGGTTTCTGACATCGTCTACATGTCTGTCCACGAGCGGGGCAGTCAGGGGCACGTGACTTGTGTCTATTGGAACCACAGTTGGCACACCGTTGACGCCCCTGGGTTCTCATTAACTGCACTGAGGCACTCATATGTCTGAGTGACATCTACAGTCTGAGCACTGAGACTGCTGCACAGCTTGAACATGGAAGCACGTGTCTGTGCCTCAGAGATCTTAGTTGCACAGTGAGCTGCTGATTCCACTTGGGAAGCTATGGCTACAGCTTTTACTAAAGTCCGATCATCATCTTCAAGGAGAAGCCTCTCCCACATGGGTGAGCTGGAGGATCTTTCAATGAACTGGTCCCTGATCATTTCATCTTTAAGATAAACAAACGGACATGACTGCATTAGCCCTTTAAGGTCACCGACTCACCAACACGCTATGCGCAATACCGAAAATTCAGCCTCTTCAGAAGAAGAGTTTCTTTGCTAAATGTCCATCCAAAAGTTCAACAGCTGCATCATATGTGTGTGCTTCCCTGAGCGTTTGGAAGATGTGCAGGCCCTCGGCGCCGAGACAGCGGAGAAGAATGTCCCTTTTCCTCTCAGGGCTAACCACATCCAGTCCGGTTGGTAGCATGTACGTCTCAAACGACAACTTCCATCTGTCCCATGGGTTTGTTGGTTCACCCACGTGAGGAAAGAACTGGTAGAGATATTGTAGAAATACTTTCAGCCATCCACCTTCGCCAAATGCTATGTTTAAAAAAAAACTAAAAATAAACACTTGTTCTCAGTTGAAGCTGACGTTTATCTCAATGAGTAGCATCTAAAAAAAAATACGTAAATAGGACCACCAAATCACCTAGTCATTTCAGATTAAAAAAACATATAAACAAAATAGACTGTCCAATCAATGATACGAATCATGGATGCTATACTAGACAATCATTGATGAACACAACATAGCAAGTCCAATGCAGGAAAAGCTAGACTAGAATAGCTTGCTGGACTTTATTTTTTTTTAGTATTTCTTCTACCAACAGACTATTCGAAGAGGGACGCAAGCTCTTTTTTGCTGAATGTTTAATACAGCAGCCAATAGAACTCACGGGTAGTTTGAAAGAAGAGCAAACGCGTGATGGCGGAAGGCTATCGCAGTTATTTATTCAGACCCATAACCATTCTTCTTGAAGAGAAGTGAAAGCCTTCTGCATCTAATTCTAGTCCAATATTATTAAAGGATGTCATTAGAATGATGAAAATAAGGACATCGAAACGTATTTCATTTAACTGTTGAGAGTGAGGAAGGAATGAAGCAACACTAGAGAGAGAAAGAGGAGGTAGACTAATAACATTAGGGGAAATACAAAAATATAAGCATAACATGCAACAATTTCAAAGATTTTAACGAGTTACAGTTCATATGAGGAAATCAATTCATAAGGCCCTAATCTATGGATTTCACATGACAGGGAATACACATATGCATCTCTTGATATAGATATTACTGTGATAGCCTATTGATGGAATATGGCTGAAGAGAATTCTACCACTGCAGATAGAGTTGTGTATGGGGGCGATATGGCGCTAATGGAGGAGCCTTTATCAGAAAAGGCCTTGAAGGAGAACGTTTCCCAAATGTGCAAATCCAGAAGGGGTAAACTGGCAATGCTGACTAGAAAAATGAACATTGTTACTGATCTGATGACTGAGTTGTAAAAAAACAAAACATGCTTCAGTTCAATGAAATGTTGAATGGATTCAAAGATTTGATTCATTCCTATCATCACATGATACCTGAGGATGAAAGAAAAAAATATATGCTGAATTGGAACCCAAATGGCAGCATATTCACGCATTTCTAGTTCTGTGTCCAACATACTGTATAAGCATTTCGCTACACCCGCAATAAAATCTGCTAAATATGTGTATGTGACCAATACAATTTGATTTGATTTGAAATGGATTGCAGGTGCAGCCCCAGCACCAGAGAAACCTGATGAATGCACTGATGAGAAAGATGTTAAACCTACTGACAGTGTGTCCCAAACCTCCAGCCAAACCTCCAGCCGCAGGTCTAACAGGAGTTCACGCTCAGGTGAATCCTCCACATCCTCAGCCTGCATCCGACCAGAGGCCGACAGAGCAGCATTAATAACAAAGGCTGCTGCTCTCAAGTTCAAACACCTTCTAGAGGATAGGGAGGAGGAATTAAACCAACACAAGATGGAACTAAGGAAAAGAAGGGAGACTCTTGAGCTGCAAACTGAAATAGCAGCTGCCTCAGCAAAGCTCATAGTCTAGACATCTGTAGGGAGAGAAAGGCCAACTCAATAATAGATGGCATGAATGACTACTTTGAGGAAACGGCAGAGAGATACAAGATCTATGACCTTGAATTTCACACAGGGCAGAGGGACACTTCTGCCAGGCATGCACCAAGTATGCGTCCCAAAGAAGGACCCCAATTCATTGAGCACATTGACCTTCAATCAGCCCAGGCTCACAGTGTTTCAGCTCAATCAGAACAGTCAGGACACAGTGTGATTCAGGCAGCAGCTCATGGAGAGCACACTGCTGCACAAGACTCAAACCCAAGTCTGCAGGCCTATACAGGACAAGGCCCCTCTGTGCTGACCAACTCACATAGAGGGCCATGGGGAGAACAGTCAAGACTTTCCAATTCACAGGACATTTCACAGGAAAACATTGAAAACCCTCTCATCACCATTCTCCAAAGACAGAATGAGGTTACTGCTATGCTAGTCAAACAGCAACATCATTCCTTTCTGCCACCCAGAGAAATTACTCTTTTTGATGGTGACATTTTACAGTACAGGTCCTTCATTCAGTCATTAGAACATGGTATATAGGCCAAACTAGTCAACACAAACGACACTTCCTCGAACAGTAAACCAGAGCGCAGCCTCGAGAGCTGGTTAGGAGCTGCCAACATATGGCTCCAGATAAGGCTATCAGAAAGACAAGGGCTTATTAAAGGAGAACTACGGTAATGAATACAAGATTGCCAATGCATGGAGAAGGCTTTTAGCTGGCCTAACATCAAATCCGAAGACCACAAGGCATTACAGGCCTATGCATTATACCTCAAATCAAATCAAATTGTATTGGTCACATACACATATTTAGCAGATGTTATGGCCGGTGTAGCGAAATGCTCAGAGGTTGTTGTAATGCAATGGTAGATATGGATGAGATGGATCTGGCCTCCAGCTTAAAGAACATCATCCTGTAATTACCCTACAAAGTCAGGGAGAGGTGGAGGTCAGTTGCTTGTGAGTTACAGGAGCAGGCGTGCTGGACTACTTGATCTCATCCTGTTCATGGAAAAACAGGTGAGAATAGATCCTATACAATCCAGAAGCAAGACTCAAAGGCCAAACATCGAGGCTCATTCACACGTCTATTCACAAATACACAGGGAGCAGATTTGCTACCAGCATGTCATCACCACAGCAACCCCCCCCCACCCAAACCCAACACATCACACGTCTGTTGTGTAACGGCCGTCACAAATTGGAGCTGTGTCCACAACTTAGGAAAAGGAGCCACAGGGAGAAGATTGGTTTCCTAAAGGAAAAGGGAATTTGTTTTGGTTGCTTGTCAAGTTGGCACAAGAGACTGCAATAGGCGTCTCAAATGCAGTGTATGTAACCAAACTCACCCAAGTGTGCATCATATTGATCAGAGACAGCAAAGCACTGTTTTCTCAGTGAGCAGAGCACTGTTTTCTCTGAACACATGTGGGCATACTGGGGCCGGGGACCAAGAATGTGTACTTGCTATTGTGTACCAGTAAAGGTCAAACTCCCTTGTGGGAGTGTCTGGTACGCCAGTGGCTGTGTGTCGGCACCACACACACACACACACACACACACACGTCTTCCTAACAGGCCCACCGAGGCTGAACCAGATGACGCACACACTTATATGTTACCACTGTATGCAACTACCAAGCCCACCAAATCCTGAACCGGATGACATATTCTCTCCCTCCCCCACCTCTATTCAGCCACACTATCCATCAATACCTTAGGCTACTGCAGGCAACTGGGTCCTTACAACACAATATCACTTAGTGCTTTATCAATTAGCAAGACTTAAATCCCTTGACATTTATATTCATTCTCACATCTCGATCATTGTCATAACAGAATTGCTGTTCTCTCTTCTCTTCTAAATCAGCTCTTATGGCACAGTTAGAGCAGATGTTGTGATGCACAGAGGCATACTGTATTCACATGTACACATAGTCATCTTATATCTATGCCTGTGGTGACCGGTATCATCTCATGTTATGGCATTGTAGGATGAAGAAGACTAAATCAGTAAAACAGAGTTCTGCAGCAGATTGTAGATTATCTGAGCAAACCCACAGATCAGATTGGAAAAGCAAATCCAAAACAATACACTCCCTATTCGTCCGCCACGGGCCTGTTGTGCCTCACACTTGCATGCATGTGCACACGTCAGAGCCACAGACGAGTCTTGGTGAAGATCCAGCCTGTAAAGAACAAGAAGGCCCGCACACTGTTGAAGCTCCCAATTCACCGCTTTATTGATAACGTTTTCATCTGAAACGGATCTTCGTCAGATCAAACAAACCAACTGAGTGTTCACATCCCAAAATATCCACATTTCACCTCACATGACCATTGTGGAAATGACGCATGGTGGGTGCAAAAACAATGGGTTTCTCTAATAATTTAATAACAATGAGTTGGGTAAATGTAGTAGTTCCAGAAAATAATATATATTTACAAAATGACCAAGATCATCACCCTTTCAGTCTGTCATCAACTGGTCATTCCTCTCCCTCTCTCTCCCTCTCTCCCTCTCTCCCTCTCTCCCTCTCTCCCTCCCTCCCGAGGATTTAACCTTAGCTAAAGAAATAAGAAAATACATGCAAATAGAAAAGACAATCCTCGTAATGTTTATAGAAAACATTTGTAAATAAATCTTGTTGGTATAGCAGCAGCCACAATTCTGGCGCTGGCAGGCTTGGAGTTGCGTTGTGTGTTGTACAATAGCATAAGGTGGTTGCCTTAGCCCAGTGATAATTTAACAGGCTTCCATGGATTAAAGTAGTGCCTGCACCACAACGATGACATCTCCATAGCAACAGGCTCTGTGCACTGCGGTCTGATGGGGGTCTAGTTTTTGGACTGAATGTGATTTGCAGCTCAATCTGCTATATTACTGAGAACTCTCTCTCTCTTTCACTCTCTCCCTCTCAGTACCCCCTGTCCCCCCCTTCCTCTTCCTCCCACGCTCCCTCTCTTTAAACAACCATCTCCCTTTGTCTCTCTGTCTCCACATCTACTCTCTCTTTATCATGGTCTCTCTCAACAGTCTCTTTTACATCCCGAGTCTCACAGTCTCACACTATACCCTTCTCCCTCTGTATTTTCCTCACATCATCTCTCACTCCTCTTCCCATCATCGCTCTCCATCTCTATCCTTGTTATACCATAAGAGTGTACTGCTATAAACTCTCCAAATTAGGCCCTGTATGTGGATATCCATCCTAATACAGATTATCATCAGGCTAATCCCTGCATATTGGAGCTGGAGAATGGGGAGCTCAGCTCAGTCCACTGCCTCATCATCATCTCTCATCCTCTGTTTACAAACTCTCTGCTACTAATGTCATCAGCTACTGCATATTGCTTTTTCCTGGAAATAGATAAACGGAGCTATTACTCAGATATCTTTAGTTTATGAACACACACAGTGTGTGCTCACTCACGTGCGTGTATAAACGCACATTCACAGAACCACACATAGAAATACACACACACAGACACACAAAGACACGGCACTCAACCATGGTTGTGTGTTTCTAAGCAGCCTTCACATACACCATGACCTGCCTCCTTATCGATACCCTACAGTCCCTATAGCAGGGGTATTCAACTATAGACCTGGGGGCTGCAGAGTCAGCTAGTTTCCCTACCTCCTTAGAGTACATAATTGTTTCACCGTCACTGATTTGAGGAAATTGATTCAAGGTCATTGATTAGTCAGAGAGTCAACGTCGGCTCACCTGTCCTCCCTGGGTCAAACCAGTTGCTGAGTAAACAAAGATAAGCAAATTGCTATCAGGAACCTAGAGGACTGGATGAATCCTCCAGCTTTAAAAGCCCTACACATGATCACGAAAACACTGATGAAAAAGCCATAGGTATTGTATTTGTTGCATGGAGGGATGTATTGGGGTGATATTATTTATGTGTATAACTGTAGCCTATATTTAAACAATGTTATTTGTGACCTGGCAGTGCCTTCCTGCTTTTGTGACAGTGTTGCGTTCTCTACAATAGTTGTGTCTATTGAGTCTACTAAATAACAATTATTCCATGATCTTTTGACTTGCGATTTATACTACATTCATATGGCTGTGTTTACACAGTCAGCCCAATTATTTTGCCAATTACTTGCATATCTGATACCTATCTGATCTTTTCCCTAATGTGTAAACAGCAAAAAAAACACATGGAATCTGATCTTTTTACTTACGATTTATACCACCTCTATATGTGGATTTAAATCCTGATACAAACCCGATCCTCCACATGTGACTTCTGTCTGGATTCTCAGATCAGATTTTTTTGCTATGAAGCATATTTGTTTTTGCACATAACCTACCGTTACCAAGACAACCCCCTCAACATTTAAAGGAACAGTGACAAGAAATGAGCATAGCATCTGTATGCTATTTCAGATGCTATATCTTTTGAGTGAGCAAATCTGTAATAGGTCAAATGTAAAACTCCGTGTGGACAGTCAGTAAAAAAGATAGGATAGGCCTATGAAAGAAAAATCTGTGTAAACACAGCCATTGTGTGTGACAGTATTGAGTGAGATTGGTTGTCTATCCTCTCTGGGTTTAGACTAACGAGGCATGAAATGGTGTCTGATCAGCCTGGCTCTACAGTGAAGACATCACACTGACTCTAGAGATGTCTGAGGGACAAAATCTCTCCCCCTCTCCACTTCTCTCACTCTTTCTGTATCTCAATCTCTCTTCCCCTCTCTCTCTCTCTACCTCCCTCTCTCTCTCCCCCTCTATCCCTCTCTCCATTGCCTCATTAAGCCAGCCTTAGAGGAAAGCCTATCAATAGATTATTAAGATGAGAGCTCCAACAATTTCTACAGCATCGTTTGATATTTCAATTATTGATTATAATAAAATACAATGGACACAAAATGGACTCCAGCAAGACAATCTCTCTCTCCCCCTCTACCTCCTCCACTCTCCCTCCTCTCTCTCTCCCCCTCTCTCTCCAGCCCTCTACAGGAAGTCATAATTACCCACTAATTAAGCTCGGTATAGAAGTACTAATGGACTCAGCCATTTCATTCCCACTACTTTATTTGAGCTGCAAATCAAGACAATGGTCATGGACATGATTTCAGTCTATGTTCCAAATGGCACCCTATTCCCTATATAGCGTAATATGTTTGACCAGGGCCCATAGTAGTGCACCATATAGGAAATAGGGTGTCATTTGGGATGCAACCTGGATGTCATGACTTTATCTGCCTGTGGCTGAATTAAAGACAGAGGAGTAGAGAAAACACAGTGTACTCAATGTTGATTGGTAGGTGGTCGACAGCAGAGCTCAGAACCTCCACAGAGAGAGAGAGACAGTCAGACGGCTGCTGCTACAGTGAGTTTACATCTCTAACATCACTTGAACTTTTCACTGAGCGGCCACTACACGTGTGGACAACATCTGACCCAAGAATACAAATGGGATTGTAAACAAACATTCACCCTGTTGTGTCTAATACACCAGAGTAGCGTTTCGTTCCTCAGTTGAGTACCTTTTTGCTCCCTTTTATCCAACCTGGGCTTGAGCGCGTCGTGGTGCATTGATTCTCATTCCTATGTACCGTGTCGTGTCTGATAAACCCAGTGATCTTCAACCCCCAGTTTCTTGCCCAGCACTGGTCCTTGTGATGTTGCTGACCGGTCTCTCAGATGGTTAGCTAGCTAGCCTACACTGATTTAGTCAGCTCTCAAGAGTGGTTGGCAGGATTTTTTCCTGCCATTTAAATCCTTTGTCAGGCCACTTAAGCATTGTTTGGGGTCGCATAAGTCCAAACGGTGTAAATACAGTGCATTTGGAAAGTATTCAGACCCCTTCTCTTCTTCCACATTTTCTTACGTTAAAGCCTTATTCTAAAATTGATTAAATCAATGTTTTACTCATCGATCTACACACAATACCCCATTAGACAAAGCAAAAACAGTTTTTTTGAAATATTTGCTAATTTATAAAAATAAAATAAAAACAGAAATACCTTATTTACATAAGAATTCAGACCCTTTGCTATGAGACTGGACATTGAGCTCAGGTGCATCTTGTTTCCATTGACCATCCTTGAGATGTTTCTACAACTTGATTGGAGTCAATTTCAATTCAATTCATTGGACATGATTTAGAAAGGCCCACACCTGTCTATCTATATAAGGTCCAACAGTTGACATTGCATGTCAGAGAAAAACCAAGCCATGAGGTCGAAGGAATTGCCCGTAGAGCTCCGAGACAGGATTGTGTCGAGGTACCAAAACATGTCTGCAACATTGAAAGTCCAAGAACACAGTGGCCTCCATCATTCTTAAATGGAAGAAGTTTGAACCACCAAGACTCTTCCTAGAGCTGGCCGCCCGGCCAAACTGACCAGTCGGGGGAGAAGGGCCTTGGACCAAGAACCCGAGGGTCACTGACAGAGCTCCAGAGCTCCTCTGTGGAGATGGGTAACCCATCTTTGCACCACTTTACCAATCAGGCCTTTATGATAGAATGGCCAGACGGAAGCCACTCCTCAGTAAAAAGGCACATGACAGCCTGCTTGGAGTTTGCCAAAAGGTACCTAACGACTCTCAGACCATGAGAAACAAGATTCTCTGGTCTGATGAAACCAATATTGAACTCTTTGGCCTGAATGCCAAGCGTCTCGTCTGAAGGAAACCTGGCACCATCCCTACAGTGAAGCATGGTGGTGGCAGCATCATGCTGTGGGGATGTTTTTCAGCGGCAGGGACTGGGAGACTAGTCAGGGTCGAGGGAAAGATGAATGGACCAAAGTACAGAGAGATCCTTGATGAAACCTGCTCCAGAGCCCTCAGGACCTCAGACTGGGGTAAAGCTTCACCTTCTAACAGGACAACAACCCTAAGCACACAGCCAAGACAACGCAGGAGTGGCTTTGGGACAAGTCTCTGAATGTCCTTGAGTGGCCCAGCAAGAGCCCAGACTTGAACCAGATCGAGCATCTCTGGAGAGACCTGAAAATAGTTGTGCAGCAACACACCCCATCCAACCTGAAACAGCTTGAGAGGATCTGCAGAGAAGAGTTGGAGAAATTTCCCAAATACAGGTGTGCCAAGCTTGTAGCGTCATACCCAAGAAGACTTCAAACTGCAATCACAGCTTGAAGGGTCTGAGTGCTTATGTAAATGTACAATAAGTTTTCTAAAAATCAGTTTTTTCTTTTTCATTATGGGGTATTGTATGTAGATTGATGAGGTAAAAACTAATGTAATCAATTTTTGAATAAGGCTGTAACGTAACAAAATGTGGAAAAAGTCAAGTGGTCTGAATACTTTCCGAATGCACTATACAGTATATATTTTTTGGGGGGGGGTTGAAAATATTTTTGGGGATGGAAAAACGCTTTCAGTGTTAACTTAAACAACTAAAAACAGATATAAAGTATGTAGAAAAGATAATGGACCTATATATATTTTTGTAATATAATCTTTGAGAACAAAACAACCACCAAAATAAAAAGATAGACAGTCAGGGAAAATAACAAAATAAATGCATTTACCAGTATAAATTATGTTATTATGTTTGATCAATAGAACACAGCATCAGCCATGGTACAATGTCAGGAAAATAGCTTTACAACTGCTAAATGTTCTCTCATCTCCATGGCAGAATATGTAGAATCATAGGAAATTTGCTTTAAAACTGCAAAGTTCTCTCGCAGCTGCATGGCAAAATGTATAGAATTACAGGAAATTGGCTTGTACATGCAAAAATCTCTCTACACTGCCCAGATGGGGATTCAAACATTTTCTCAATAATGTAACTGCGCTGACCACCCCTGCCATGCCCACCACCGAAGCCCCTTTTTGATTCAGAAAAAGAAAACTGATTGGGCGATGCATCATCCTAAATAAAGTTCATAGTAAATTACATGGACAGCACACAAACATACAGTGCCTTCAGAAAGTATTCATACCACTTGACTTATTTCACATTATGTTGTGTTACAGCATGAATTTAAAACTGATTTTTTTTTTTTTATTCTCACCAGGCTACACACAATACCCCTTAATGACAAAGTGAAAACATGTTTTTTGTAATGTTTTCAAATTGATTAAAAATTAAATACAGAAATATCTCATTTACATAAGTATTCACAGCGATTACAGCTGTGAGTCTTTCTGGGTAAGTCTCTGAGAGCTTTGCACACCTGGATTGTACAATATTTGCACATTATTCTTTTAAAAATTCTTCAAGCTTTGTCAAGTTGGTTGTTGATCATTGCTAGACAACCATTTTCAAGTCTTGCCATAGATTTTCAAGCAGATTTAAGTCCAAAACTGTAACTATACCACTCCGGAACATGCAATGTTGTCTTGGTGAGCAACTCCAGTGTAAATTTAGCCATAGGTGTTAAGTTATTGTCCTGCTGAAAGGTGATTTTTTTCTCCCAGTGTCTGTTGGAAAGCAGACTGAACCAGGTTTTTCTTTAAGATTTTGCCTCTGTTTAGCGACATTCTGTTTATTTTTATCCTAAATAAATTCCCTAGTCCTTGCCAATGACAAGTGTACCCATAACATACAGCCACCACCATGCTTGAAAATAGTATTCATTGATGTGTTGTGTTAGATTTGCACCAAACATAACGCTTTGTATTCAGGACAAAGTTAAGTTCTTTGCCACATTTATTGCAGTTTTACTTTAGTGTCTTATTGCAAACAGGCTTCCTTCTTTTCACTGTCATTTAGGTTAGTATTGTGGAGTAACTACAATGTTGTTGATACATCTTCAGCTTTCTCCTACCACAGACATTAAACTCTGTAACTGATTTAAAGTCACCATTGGTCTCACGGTGAAATCCCTGAGCGGTTTCCTTCTTCTCCGGCAACTGAGTTAGGAAGGACGCCTGATTTCTGTAGTGACTGGGTGTATTGATACACCACCCTAGACCCACTCCAATTTGCATACTGCCCAAACAGATCCACAGATGATGCAATCTCTATTGCACTCCACACTGCCCTTTCCCACCTGGATAAAAGGAACACCTATGTGAGAATGCTATTCATTGACTACAGCTCAGCGTTCAACACCATAGTACCCTCAAAGCTCATCACTAAGCTAAGGAATCTGGGACTAAACACCTCCCTCTGCAACTGGATCCTGGACAACCTGACGGGCCGCCCCCAGGTGGTGAGGGTAGGTAGCATGCTGATCCTCAACACTGGAGCTCCCCAGGGGTGCATGCTCAGTCCCCTCCTGTACTCTCTATTCACCCGCGACTGCATGGCCAGGCACGACTCCAACACCATCATTAAGTTTGCAGACGACACAACAGTTGTAGGCCTGATCATCGACAACGACGAGACAGCCTATAGGGAGAAGATCAGAGACCTGGCCGGGTGGTGCCAGAATAACAACCTATCCCTCAACGTAACCAAGACTAAGGAGATGATTGTGGACTACAGGAAAAGAAGCACCGAGCATGTCCCCATTCTCATCGACGGGCCTGTAGTGGAGCAGGTTGAGAGCTTCAAATTCCTTGGTGTCCACATCAACAACAAACTAGAATGGTCCAAACACACCAAGACAGTCGTGAAGAGGGCACGACAAAGCCTATTCCCCCTCAGGAAACTAAAAAGATTTGGCATAGGATCCTGAGATCCTCAAAAGGTTCTACAGCTGCAACATCGAGAGCATCCTGACTGGTTGCATCACTGCCTGGTACGGCAATTTCTCGGCCTCCGACAGCAAGGCACTTCAGAGGGTAGTGCGTACGGCCCAGTACATCACTGGGGCAAAGCTGCCTGCCATCCAGGACCTCTACACTAGGCGGTGGCAGAGGAAGGCCCTAAAAATTGTCAAAGACCCCAGCCACCCCAGTCATAGACTGTTCTCTCTACTACCGCATGGCAAGCGGTGCCGGAGTGCCAAGTCTAGAACAAAAAGGCTTCTCAACAGTTTTTAACCCCAAGCCATAAGACTCCTGAACAGGTAACCAAATGGTTACCCGGACTATTTGCATTGTGTGCCCCCCCCCCCCCCCCCAACCCCTCTTTTACGCTGCTGCTACTCTCTGTTTATCTTATATGCATAGTCACTTTAACTATACATTCATGTACATACTACCTCAATTGGTCCGACCAACCAGTGCTCCCGCACATTGGCTAACCGGGCTATCTGCATTGTGTCCCACCACCCGCCAACCCCTCTTTTTACGCTACTGCTACTCTCTGTTCATCATATATGCATAGTCACTTTAACCATACCTACATGTACATACTACCTCAATAAGCCTGACTAACCGGTGTCTGTATATAGCCTTGCTACTCTTATTTTCAAATGTCTTTTTACTGTTGTTTTATTTCTTTACTTACACACACACACACACACACCACACCACACACACACACACACACACACACACACACACACACACACACACACACACACACACACACACACACACACACCTTTTTCGCACTATTGGTTAGAGCCTGTAAGTAAGCATTTCACTGTAAGGTCTACACCTGTTGTATTCGGCGCACGTGACAAATAAACTTTGATTTGATTTGAATTAGTAACCACCATGCTCAAAGGGATATTCAATGTCTGCTTTTTTATTTTTACCCATCTACCAATAGGTGAGGCATTGGAAAACCTCCCTGGTCTTTGTGGTTGAATCTGTGTACAGATAATTGTATGTGTGGGCTACAGAGATGAGGTAGTCATTCAAAAATCATGTTAAGCACTATTATTGCACACAGAGTGAGCCCATGCAACTTATTATGTGACTTGTTAAACAAATGTTTACTCCTGAACTTATTTAGGCTTGGTATAACAAAGGGGTTGAATACTTATTAAGCTTTTCATTTTTAATTAATTTGTAACATTTCCCCAAAAATAATTCCACTTTGACATTATGGGGTATTGTGTGTAGGCCAGTAACACACAATCGAAATGTAATCCATTTATATTGAGGCTGTAACACAACAATCTTTGGGTGTGAATATTTTCTGAAGGCACTGTAATAGATAAAAGGGTACTTGAAAGAACTTAGGTGAAACGTACTTTCATTAGAGCCTCCCTGATTCTCATCCAAGGTCCGCACATAGTCATCCTGCAGAGACAGAGAGTTCCAAGTTAACCCACAGTAAAATAAGCATCATGATTAACTGAGTGAGTGAGTCAATGGTTGCTTCCCAAATGGCACCCTATTCAGTATATAGTGCACTATTTTTGACCAGAGCCCTATGTGTCTGCATGGGGATTTAAGGAGCAGCATGGCAGCCTGTAGTAATTCACCAGAATAGTCTTGCACACACTGTGTGTCCAAAATGGCACCCTATTCCCTATATAACGCACTACTTATCCCATGGGGCTCTTGTGTAAAGTCAAAAGTAGTGCACAATATAGGGAATGGAGTCTGGATGCATTTGGTATGCATCCAATGGCTGTGGAACATATGGCTTCAGGGGGAAGCGGGCTTTGAATTGTAATCCTTACTTTTTATACTTGTTGTAATGAAAGGAAGAATCACTCCACAACTATCTTTTGGTATTTTTTTCGTTGCTGTTGATATAGTCCCAAATGTTTTGCATGTCAGCAATGACGTTTTCAAGATACAGGACTTTCAAAAAGCAAATTGTCATTTGCCACATCATCATAATGATGAGTTTTGCATCATATGAAGTCATTTCCATCATCATAATGATGCGTTTTGCATCATATGAAGTCATTTCCATCATCATCATGATGCGGCAAATGACAATTTGCTTTTTGAAAGTCCTATATCTTGAAAATGTTGTTGCTGACATGCAAAACATGTTGCGACTGTATCAACAGTGGACTAATTAAAAAAATACCAAAAGATAGTTGTGGAGTGATTTTTCCTTTCATTACAACAGTAACCATCCTCATTAAAATGAACAAATTGAAGGAGCGAGAGAGAGAGAACGTCTCTAGGGCGGGCGGGAGAGTGAGGAAATTGCAATAAAGAGAGAGACAGAGACACAATGAAAGTGAGTTACACGTATTTTTTTAAAGACATCAGACAAAAGAAAAAGGGAAGAGTAGAATATAGATGAAAAAGAAACTGACCTCTACTTCCTGGTGGAACGAGATGCAAAAGAGAAGAAAACAGAGGGATAGTTTGAGGATAAGAAGTGTAACATCAAATATATTGAAGTGTATTAATCAACATTCATCACCATCTTCAGTATACAGCATCTCTTGATTCGTGCTAAGGTCTCCACAAAGACACAATAAATAACAACCAGCTTTTGTTAGCAGTGACTTCACATATAATTGCTTCTGCAACAGGCAGAGAAAAAACAATATTGTTCAAAGCATTTGTATCCTCATAAAACGGAATGCACAACAGAAGTAAAAGAAAGAGCAAGCATATTTCCCCAGTATCAATAAATATACACAAATTTACATTGTGATATCCTCCCTGTATCTATTTGGTTGTGAATATGCTCTATAACAAACAGCAAAGAAATTCAGCATATTGGCTTAGGCCTATCTCTTGGCCTCAGAACAGTAAATAGCAGCCATTTGGTGAAATATATGGTCTCCCTCCTTAGCGATGGTATACTCCGTAGGAAAAACATCACCATAAACATTTACTGTACAGGAAGAAGAGGTGCCAAAAAGCTCCCAATGGAAGCCATAAAGCGTGACACCCTCATAAAGGCATACTGGGGTCTTCCCTCTCTGCTCCTTGGGGCTGTTTTCATGGAGGTAAATATTTTCCGTCTATAACCAGGTTTCCATACAACCTTTTTATGAGAGTAAAGTACATGTCGGATAACAAATGACACGACAGGTCTGATGGAAACAGCAAAACAAAATATGCTATACAAAGTGGGATCTTTTTGTGTCTGTAAAATTAAATATGCAAGAAATGGCAGTGGAATTGCTTTTATGAACAAATATTGATATATTAACCATCATATCGAAGTAACATTGGAGTCACGCGATGATATGTTGTGTGGTCCTCCCACGACGACTCGGGAAAGCATGCAGTTTATTAGGCTACAGATGAAATAAGTGGTGATGAACTTCACAGGGTGATGAGCTTGATGCTGATTTCAATAAATATTAAGGGTCTTATTCTGGTGACGTGATGATCGATGCTTGGTTGCCGTTTGACAAAAAAAGTATTTAGCTCTTATCGATAATAATCTCATCAAGTAGACTAGCCTACCTGTAGACAGTGTTGCCAACACCTCAGTAAGGAAAGTAGCTATTGGCTGTCCTAAAAGTCGCTAGAAGTCTCTAAATAACGTCATCACCTAATTTGCATAATTGGCCATGTGCATTTAACTGTGATGGACGCTGTAGGTGAAAGGAATAACGTCTTGGAAGAGACAAAAAGTGAGTAAAAAACACCTAAATATGTTTAGAACTACAAATGAGCAAGCTGCAGAGAGTGGCACACACAGCGAATATGAACCAGATATTTGAGGCCATACTCCTCCTTCAGCACTTTATGGACCCCACTGTTAATCCCCGTCATAAAAGAGGCATTGTCAGTCCCTATCCCCAGGAGTTTCTCTTTTTTAAGACAACACTTCTCGAGGAAAGCCACAACAGCACGGGCTATAGATTTGGCATCTCCTCCCTACAACTCAACAAGCCCCAGAAATGTTGATACAATTGTCTGCTTGGTGTCACTAAAGTACCTTATCACAACCCCCAGGTACTTAGAAACACTTACATCCGTGGACTCATCAAGCAGGAGGCTGATCACCCACATCTGCGACCAACTATTTCAGAAAGTATGGTGCTAGAACAACATTAATCATTTCTGTGCACTTTGTCCTGTGCATTTTCAAGTGGGTAGCAGCAGTGGAGTCTGGGAAAGCAGCTCTAAATGCTTCTCCAATGTGATCACATGCCAGCATGGAACAGTGTTCAGCGATAGCTAATGCCATGGTGGCCTCAGCCTTTTTTGCAGAGTAAATTTTTTAAACCATAAATGGCAGCTTATTTTGGGTGGAACTGTTATAAGGCTTTTGCCTTTTGAGTATGTTTTTGAGTTGTCATGTGTTTTTTTACTTCACTAAGTTTGGTGTAGAAATCAGCCTTACAATACAGGCAGTATGGCCGTGTATCATCTCCAATAAACGGCTTCAACCAGCCTTTGAATTCAGGGTTTGATTCCCACTCCTTTCTGTATTTTTGAGTGTACAGTTTAGACAGACATGATGAGCTAGCCAGCTAGATGTTTAGCTTATGTCACAGAGAGGCACACACACAGTGGACAACATGAGTAAGTGACTGAGGCTGTGTGACTCAAATGCAGTGATTGATTTTTTTTGCAGTGATTTATTTTAGACAAAGAACATTTTACATTTACATCCCGCCCTGAATGTAAGCCAGGAATCAGCCAGCGGCGGCTTCCCGCATGCGCGATTCATTTGCAGTCTGGACGCGGAGGGGCGCGAGGACTGAGCCGCCTGTGAGTGCTTTGGGACGGGGATGGGGCCCACGGCAGCACCTGCTGCTTGTTGAGAAGAGTAAGAACGATACGTGCTTTCATGTCAGAGTCTCCAAAAGTCTCCAAAAAATGTCGCTAGTCGATTTTTTGAAAATGTGTCGCTAGAGGGGTCTGAATACTCGCTAAATATAGCGACTAAGTCGCTAAGTTGGCAACACTGCCTGTAGAGCCTAGCCGCACTGTATCTGCCAGCTGTTGGCTAGAGCGCATGTGTCAATACCAGAGTGGGAACATTCACTATATAATGCAAAACATTTTGTGACAAAACCATCAGCAGATTTGAAAATGCAATGTAAACCCATTTAACCTTATTTTTTTGGTACATGGGAATTTAACCGCAAATGTAATGTGAACTACGTCATCACACACAGGCTTTTATCCGCAACAAGTCAATTTAATGGAATCACATCTCTGGTGGGAAAATGCGCATATATTATTTTATGCAGATTTTAGAATATTGGTATGAAAATCTGTTAACCTAGCTAATGGCAGAGATTCAACTCTGCCATTTAGAACCTCCCAGACCACAACACTACTGTTCTCTCTCTCTCCCTCCACTAGGAATGAGCTGATTTCCCTGAACCCATTTCTCTCCTCTTCCCCTATCTGTCCCCATCCCTCTCTCCTCCTCAGTCCCAGCCAGAGTACTTACAGTAAACTGGGTGGTGTCTCTGACAAGGGGAGGAACTGAATTTAAAAGTCTCAAAACAGTCATCCTGATGCACATGTAAAATAGCCTTTTGAGTGACTAAAACATCATAAATAATATTTGTTTTGGATAGAAGTGCTCAAAATTTGAGAAATGTTTATTTTTCTCTCATGGCTAAGTACCAGAAAGTTTGAAAAGACAGGCTGAGTGGGCAGGGAGATTATATTCATGAGCTTGCCTTGACTGACAGATCTTTCAAATGCCAAGTAACTTGGATGCAGTGAGCAATGTTGCAGTAAAATCATCTCAAGCTAATTTGATGGTACACAAAGCTACTCAATCAACATTGAAATTGCATCACTAACCACGTTTCCATCCACAGTTTTTATGTGAGTAAAGTCATACAGTATAAAAAAAAAAATCACTGACTCAATAAGCCATGCCTTCTAGGCATGCTATAAAGTTCAAAAGTTATGGGCAAAGTTAGAAAGTTGGCTGTCAGAAGTAGTACGATGTAAATTTACTTAAAAAAAAAAAGTATATATAAAAACTGGAAATCAACCAATCCTCCATCGTTAACACAATGGAAAGGTCAAGGTTTTATTATCTAAATATTGAAAGTGCAAGCGCGACGGAGAGAAACAACATGGTGCAGTTTGAGGCACAGAGTGATACGGGCGATGGAGATGGGGGTGTGAGCAGGTGAATCTGGGCAGGGGTGATGTTGTGAATGTTTGTGTATGTCTGTATGTTGTAGTTTGTATGTGGATGTTTTGTATAAAAAAATATATAAATCATAAATAAAATTGTACAAAAAACATGTTGTTTCGGTACAATTTTATAAATGCTGACAGATCATTTGTTAATTCTACATGGTGGGATCTTTTTGTGTCTGTAAAATAAATTATGTGAAAAATGGTGGTGGAAACACCTAAATGTTCTATTTAATGCAACAGTTTTTGTGAAAAAACTATAGGTTGAGTTGAAAATGCACTGGAAACACATTGAACTTAAAAAATGTATTCGGTACATGAAAACTTAAGAGAAAAAGTACATTTTGTGTGCACTACGTCATCACGCACTGACTGTTATCCACAACAAGTTTGTTGGGTGGTAAAATGCAAATATTTTCTTTATGCAGATTTTTGAATATTCTCATGAAAATCTGTCACCAATTGGATGGAAACCGAGCTAATGATGTAAAAAATGTGATGTGGTTCACAGCAGCACTGATGGATGTGTTGACTTGACAACCGCGTCTGAGTTTTGAACGACCCTTCCCCCCCTTTTGTTCCATGCTGGCTGAAGACCCCTCTAGCCTGTAACTAGCTAACATCAGACACAGTTATTCATATCCTTAAAGAAATAAAGGAACGTAGTACAACTCATTTTAATAGGAAGTTAATAGTTAAGATCTTGCTACCATGGAAAGGTAAATACTTGTCTATTTATGGAAAAATCACCCTGATTAATTACTTAGATATATCCCAGTTTACCTATTTACGACAGATTTTTATAATTTTAAATTATTTGAGATGTTTTTTTATTACTTGGAACGGAAAGCAAGAGAAAATTAAACATGCTTATTTATATACTGATAATAAGTTTGGGGGGCTAAAGTGATTAAATATTAAAGCATTAAGCCTCTCACTAAAAGCATACAAAAGTTATACTTAAACCCAAACTGGTTCTCCAGTAGATTAGTAAGAATGGCTCACCCCTTGTTCAAATACGGTATTTTTCTCTTTATCCAGATTACAACCTCTCACTTTCAGTTATCTGAAAATATTTAAATTATCGCCATTTGTAAAACAAGTCATACAAAGCTGGTTGCAATTACAGTTTCATCCTTCAGAAAATAAATATTACATTCAAATATACTAATTGATGAATTTTTAGAAATTATTTATGGAAACATAAAAAAATCACGAACTATCTTTGTTAATGATATTATGAATAGAAAAGGTGGAGTAATGTCACATGTACAGTTAACCAAAATATATGGAAATGTTTGCTCTATCCAAAATTACAACCAACTGATTGCAGGATTACCGCAAAAATGGAGGAGGCAAGTGGAAGAAGGTAGGGAACTTGTTTGTCTACTCTTTATTAAAGACCAAATTTGTCAAAAAAAGGTAATAAAAAAATATATACAGTGGGGAGAACAAGTATTTGATACACTGCCGATTTTGCAGGTTTTCCTACTTACAAAGCATGTAGAGGTCTGTAATTTTTATCATAGGTACACTTCAACTGTGAGAAACGGAATCTAAAACAAAAATCCAGATATTCACATTGTATGATTTTTAAGTAATTAATTTGCTTTTTATTGCATGACGTAAGTATTTGATCACCTACCAACCAGTAAGAATTCCGGCTCTCACAGACCTGTTAGTTTTTCTTTAAGAAGCCCTCCTGTTCTCCACTCATTACCTGTATTAACTGCACCTGTTTGAACTCGTTACCTGTATAAAAGACACCTGTGCTGATCTTGCTTGTTGCCTTTCCTCAATCCTTTGTGTGTGCCTTTTTGATGCTTTGCTGCAATTTATTTATTATTCACTCAATCAAACAGACTCCAACCTCTCCACAATGGCCAAGACCAGAGAGCTGTGTAAGGACATCAGGGCTAAAATCCAAACTCTCCCCCCGGTTTATTGGCCGTTTCCCATCTCTAAAATTATTAGTCCCTCTGCTGTTCGTCTTCTGTTGCCCCGTACCCTTCGTATACACCCCACCTTTCATGTGTCCCGAGTTAAACCCATGTCTCACAGACCTTTGTCTTCTGTTTCTAGGCCCACTCCTCTCCCCCGTCTCATCAACGGCCAACAGGCTTACACTGTGAGATGCCTCCTGATTGTGCGACCGTGGGGTAGGGGTTTCCAGTACCTGGTTGACTGGGAGGGAGAGGTGCTGGGTTCCCGCTAGAGACATCCTGGACCCAGTCCTCATCGCCGACTTCCACTGCTGGCACCCCGGTCAACCAGGTATGCGCCCAGGTAGGATGCCAGGTGGTGCCCCTGGGGGGGGTATTGTCACACCCTGATCTGTTTCACCTGTCTTCGCAATTGTCTCCACCCCCCTCCAGGTGTCGCCATTATCCACTGTGTATTTCTACCGGTGTTCTCTGTTTGTCTGTTGCCAGTTCGTCTTGTTTGTCAAGTCAACCAGAGCTTTTCGTCTCAGCTCCAGCTTCTCCCCAGTCTCTCTTTTTCTCGCCATCCTGGTTTTGTCCCTTGCCTGTCCCGTCTCTGAGCCTGCCTGCCTGACCACTCTGCCTGCCCCTGACCCTGAGCCTGCCTACCATCCTGTACCTTTTCCCCACCTCTGGATTACCGACCTCTGCCTGACCCGACCCTGAGCCTGCCTGCCGTCCTGTACCTTTACCCCACTACTCTGGTTATCAACCCCTGCCTGCCTTGACCTGTCGTTGGCCTGCCCTGCTGCCTGTAATAAACATTGTTACTCCGACACAGTCTACATCTGGGTCTTACCTTCAAGCCTGATAGAATGTCCTTGAGTGGCCCAGCCACAGCCCGGACTTGAACTCGATTGAACATCTCTGGAGAGACCTGAAAATAGCTGTGCAGCGACGCTCCCCATCCAACCTGACAGAGCTTGAGAGGATCTGCAGAGAAGTATGGGAGAAACTACCCAAAGGTGTGCCAAGCTTGTAGCGTCATACCCATGAAGAATCGAGGCTGTAATCGCTGCCAAATGTGCTTCAACAAAGTACTGAGTAAAGGGTCTGAATACTTATGAAATTAGACTGAAAAGATTTGCCATGGGTCCCCAGATCCTCAAAACGATCTACAGCTGCACAATCGAGACCATCCTGAACGGTTGCATCACCGCCTGGTATGGCAACTGCTCGGCATCTGACCGTAAGGCGCTACAGAGGGTAGTGCGTATGGCCCAATACATCACTGGGGCCAAGCTTCCTGCCATCCAGGACCTATATACTAGGTGGTGTCAGAGTAAAGCCCAAAAAATTGTCAGATACTCCAGCAAGCGGTACCGGAGCGCCAAGTCTAGAACCAAAAGGGCTCCTTAACAGCATCTACCCTCAAGTCATAAGACTGCTGCAAAATGAATCAAATGGCCACCCGGACTATTTTCATTGACACCACCCCCCGCCCCTCCCTCTCGACTAACCTGTACCCCCACACATTGACTCGGTACCGGTAACCCTGTATATAGCCCCATTATTATTATTTTATTGTGTTACAATTTTTTTTATTTATCATGTTTTACTTTAGTTTATTTAGTAAATATTTTCTTAACTCTATTTCTTGAACTGCATTTTTGGTTAAAGGCTTGTAACTAAACATTTCACTGTAAGGTCTATACCTGTTGTATTTGGCGCATCATTTTTTTTTTTTTTCTAAAAACCTGTTTTTGCTTTGTCATTATGGGGTATTGTGTTTAAATTGAGGGGGGAAAACAATGTAATACATTTTTTAATAAGGCTGTAATGTAACAAAATGTGGAAAAAGTCAAAGGGTCTGAATACTTTCCGAATGCACTGTATCTAGCTATATAAACCACACCCCTTTGCAAACACGCATGTTACAATTGGTGTATTAAAATGAGAGTTAAGGTCATGCCATCCTATCCTCTTAACAATCCCGCCTCCTGAATCCAAGTGTTTGACACGGGGGATCGGACCAGTAACTTTATGAACAAACTTTATCAATGTAGAAGCAACAGTCATTTTTCTGACTTTGGTCATCATACTTTGATCTGGTTTCATCTAAATATCATCCAATTTCATGAAAAACATGATTTTGACTGTACATTGCCTTTAAATCTACCTTTGCTGTTTGGCTCTGTGAATTTCTGGCTCTCGTAGTTTAACCTTATCCGGACCTGATGGAGTCACACATTAGCTGGGCCTTGTGTGTGTCACAGAGTTTATGACCCAACCATTAAATCGGACACCTCTGATGTTCTTGTTATTGATGCTGCAGCTCGTGCATTATTTAAAGTGTGTGTGTGTGTGTGTGTGTGTGTGTGTGTGTGTGTGTGTGTGTGTGTGTGTGTGTGTGTGTGTGTGTGTGTGTGTGTGGTTTTTGGTATTCTGCCAGGCCCAGTGTAATAGGTGTCCTTCTGTCAAGAAGTGGAAATCAATGCTTTTATGAAGGGAAGGCTACAAAACATTTATTCAGGGATAATTTATTTATTATTTTGTGTACATGTATCATGGACATCGACTGCGAAACACATATAGTGGCTTAAGTGCATACGGTAGCAAGGTGACATTATCATTTGGGGAAATGTCACAAGGTTTAATTGCAGTTTGTGGCAACTAGGCAATGTCAAAAGGGTGAAAGAGGGTCACGATATCACAAATCATTCTGGTATGCAAATGCCTGCCAATCTTCAAGGATGCATATGCATGCATCCAGCTAACACAAAATACCCCCCCCCCAAAAAAAGCAATTATGACAAAAATCCACTCGTATCACAAGTCTGTTGAAAGCGGGATATAGTAAAACTGTCAGTTTGAACCATTTTAAATGAATGGGCCGAACACCTGATGTCATGTAAGAATCCCTCAGTGATGTCTACTCTCTCTCTGTGTGTGTGTGTGTGGGTGGGGGGGTGGGGGGTAGCTACATGTATATGACAGGAATCCACTTAACTTTGGGTGTCTCAGTATCTGACATGGCAGACAGCTCCACCCCTTGCTGTGTATCCACACCCTGACTGACAGGTTATAATCCCTCATATCACTGGGACGAGACTCAGCCTGTGTGTGTGGATGTGCTCACGTGCATATGTTAGTATGTGAATGACAGGTATTTCTAAGTAGACGCCAGCTGTCACATGCTGTATCCTGTTCAGTTGTCCCAAAGAAAGTACTGGGGATGGGGTGGATCACAATACCAAAACAGAAGGTAGTGGGACATGCACCTCCGATGATAATCTATGTATGCATGACTATCCATACACTATTGGTGATCCAAAAGGTCTTCCATCATGTGTAGACGAGGAAGGAGAAAACATCAGTAATTTATCAGAGGAGGCATTTAAAACACGAGCAATTAGCAACACTAATCTCATAGGGAATGACCTTCTCAACACCTTCCTTTCTAACATTACTCAATGACGGACTGCAGTATCAGTATGTTAATTTGTTCTCTGCAGGAAGTGAACCCACAACCATGGGGTTACCAGCACCACACTCTTACCAACTGAGTCTACAACCGCTCATCATTGAGGTAAATGGGGGTTATTTCTTTATAGAAGCTATTACCCTTTGAGATGACAGAGAGAGGAAAATAAAGTGAGTTCTGCATTGCCTCTCTGCTTCGGACTAAATTCAGTTCCACCCTGCTGCTTCACACTACCTGCTGGGCAGCTCTCATTTCGCCTGGCACCCGACCGCCGGCACAAAGATGATTTTAGACCATGTAAGACTGCACTGTCCTCATTTCCATTCCTCTCGCCGTCTCGGTTTTATTCTCTATATGTGATGCTCTCTGTCTTCTCTTTCCTTCTGTTTCTCTCTCTCACTCTCTTTTATCTCATCCCCTTTCACCTCTCTTCCATCCCCCTCTCCTCTTTCTTAATTCCCATCTTCCTTCCTCTGCATCTCAAACTACTCTTCCCCTCTTTCATTCCCTCTCTCATGTTCTATCACTGATGATAACATACAGTCCCAGTTTAACACTGATCCAGCCGTTGAGTAGAGGTTGTAACCGTACCCCTTAGTTCATCTTCCATTGCACTCACTTCTGTCATCATGAAGTGCTTTGAGAGACTAGTCAAGGATCATATCACCTCCACCCTACCTGATACCCTAGACCCACTCCAATTTGTTTACCGCCCCAATAGGTCCACTGACGATGCAATCGCCATCACACTGCACACTGCCCTAACCCATCTGGACAAGAGGAATACCTATGTAAGAATGCTGTTCACTGACTACAGCTCAGCATTTAACACCATAGTACCCTCTAAACTCGTCATTAAACTCGAGACCCTGGGTCTTGATCCCGCCCTGTGCAACTGGGGTCCTGGACTTTCTGACGGGCCGCCCCAGGTGGTGAAAGTAGGAAGCAACATCTCCACCCCGCTGATCCTCAACACTGGGGCCCCACAAGGGTGCGTTCTCAGCCCTCTCCTGCACTCCCAGTTCACCCACGACTACGTGGCAATGCACGCTTCCAACTCAATCATCAAGTTTGCAGACGACACTACAATGGTAGGCCTGATTACCAACAATGATGAGATGGCCTACAGGGAGGAGGTGAGGGCCCTCGGAGTGTGGTGTCAGAAAAATAACCTCTCTCTCAACGTCAACAAAACAAAGGAGATGATCGTGAACTACAGGAAACAGCAGAGGGAGCACCCCCCCCATCCACATCGACGGGACAGTAGTGGAGAAGGTGGAAAGTTTTAAGTTCCTTGGCGTCACAGACAAACTGAAATGGTCCACCCACACAGACAGCGTGGTGAAGAAGGTGCAACAGCACCTCTTCATCCTCAGGAGGCTGAAGAAATTTGGCTTGTCATCTAAAACATTCACAAACTTTTACAGATGCACAATCGAGAGCATCCTGTCGGGCTGTATCACCGCCTGCTATGGCAATTGCACCACCCTCAACCACAAGGCTTTCCGGAGGGTAGTGAGGTCTGCACAACGCATCACCGGGGGCAAACTACCTGCCCTCCAGGACACCTACACCACCCGATGTCACAGGAAGGCCAAAAATATCATTAAGGACAACAACCACCTGAGCCACTGCCTGTTCACCCCGCAATCATCCAGAAGGCGAGGTCAGTACAGGTGCATCAAAGCTGGGACCGAGAGACTGAAAAACAGATTCTATCTCAAGGCCATCACCGTTAAACAGCCATCACTAACATAGAGAGGCTGCCCAAACATACAGACTCAAATCTCTGGCCACTTAAATAAATGGACTTAATAAAGGTATCACCGGTCACTTTAAATAACGCCACTTTAATAATGTTTACATATCTTACATTACTCATCTCATATGTACAGTTGAAGTCGGAAGTTTACATACACTTAGGTTGGAGTCATTAAAACTCGTTTTTCAACCACTCCACAAATTTCTTGTTAACAAACTATAGTTTTGGCAAGTTGGTTAGGACATCTACTTTGTGCATGACACAAGTATTTTTTCAAACAATTGTTTGCAGACAGATTATTTCACTTATAATTCACTGTATCACAATTCCAGTGGGTCAGAAGTTTACATACACTAAGTTGACTGTGCCTTTAAACAGCTTGGAAAATTCCAGAAAATGATGTCATGGCTTTAGAAGCTTCTGATAGGCTAATTGACATCATTTGAGTCAATTGGAGGTGTACCTGTGGATGTATTTCAAGGCCTACCTTGAAACTCAGTGCCTCTTTGCTTGACATCATGGGAAAATCAAAAGAAATCAGTCAAGACCTCAGAAAAGAAATTGTAGACCTCCACCTTTCCAAACGCCTGAAGGTACCACGTTCATCTGTACAAACAATAGTAGAGGTCGACCGATTATGATTTTTCAACGCCGATACCGATTATTGGAGGGCCCAAAAAAAAGCCGATACCGATTAATCGACAGATTTTTTTTGTTGTTGTTGTAATAATGACAATTACAACAATACTGAATGAACACTTATTTTAACTTAATATAATACATCAATAAAATCAATTTAGCCTCAAATAAATAATGAAACATGTTCAATTTGGTTTAAATAATGCAAAAACAGAGTGTTGGAGAAGAAAGTAAAAGTGCAATATGTGCCATGTAAAAAAAGCTAACGTTTAAGTTCCTTGCTCAGAACATGAGAACATATGAAAGCTGGTGGTTCCTTTTAACATGAGTCTTCAATATCCCCAGGTAAGAAGTTTTAGGTTGTAGTTATTATAGGAATTATAGAACTATTTCTCTCTATACCAATTGTATTTCATATACCTTTGACTATTGGATGTTCTTATAGGCACTTTAGTATTGCCAGTGTAACAGTATAGCTTCCGTCCCTCTCCTCGCCCCTACCTGGGCTCGAACCAGGAACACATCGACAACAGCCACCCTCGAAGCATCGTTACCCATCGCTCCACAAAAGCCGTGGCCCTTGCAGGGCAAGGGGAACAACTACTCCAAGTCTCAGAGCGAGTGACGTCACCGATTGAAACGCTATTAGCGCGCACCCCGCTAACTAGCTAGCCATTTCACATCGGTTACACCAGCCTAATCTCGGGAGTTGATAGGCTTGAAGTCATAAACAGCTCAATGCTTGAAGCATTGCGAAGAGCTGCTGGCAAACGCACTAAAGTGCTGTTTGAATGAATGCTTACGAGCATGCTGCTGCCTACCATCGCTCAGTCAGACTGCTCTATCAAATATCAAATCATAGACTTAATTATAACATAATAACACACAGAAATACGAGCCTTTGGTCATTAATATGGTCGAATCCGGAAACTATCATTTCGAAAACAAAACGTTTATTCTTTCAGTGAAATACGGAACCGTTCCGTATTTTATCTAACGGGTGGCATCCCTAAGTCTAACTAGGCAAGTCAGTTAAGAACACATTTTTATTTTCAATGACGGCCTAGGAACGGTGGGTTAACTGCCTTGTTCAGGGGCAGAACGACAGATTTTTACCTTGTCAGCTCAGGGATTAGTTTTTGCAACCTTCCGGTTACTAGTCCAACGCTCTAACCACCTGCCGTACATTGCACTCCACGAGGAGCCTGCATGGCAGGCTGACTACCTGGTACGCGAGGGCAGCAAGAAGCCAAGGTAAGTTGCTAGCTAGCATTAAACTTATAAAAAACAATCAATCTTCACATAATCACTAGTTAACTACACATGGTTGATGATATTACTAGTTTATCTAGCGTGTCCTGGGTTGCATATAATCGATGCGGTCCCTGTTAATTTCTCATCGAATCACAGCCTACTTCGGCAAATGGGTGATGATTTAGCACTGTCGTTGCACCAAACCTAACCATAAACATCAATGCCTTTCTTTAAAATCAATACACAAGTATATATTTTTAAACCTGCATATTTAGTTAATATTGCCTGCTAACATGAATTTCTTATAATTAGGGAAATTGTATCACTTCTCTTGCGTTCCATGCAAGCGGTCATGTTATATGCAGCAGTTTGGGCCGCCTGGCTCGTTGCGAACTGTGTGAAGTCCATTTATTCCTAACAAAGACAGTAATTAATTTGCCAGAATTGTACATAATTATGACATAACATTGAAGGTTGTACAATGTAACAGCAATATTTAAATAAAGGTGTACAAATAATAATAATAATAATAAAAAATAATAATAAAAAAATCTGCCAAATCGGTGTCCAAAAATACCGATTTCCGATTGTTATGAAAACTTGAAATCGGCCCTAATTAATTAGCCATTCCGATTAATCGGTCGACCTCTAAACAATAGTACGTAAATATCAACACCATGGGACCACGCAGTTGTCATATCGCTCAGGAGGGAGACGCGTTCTGTCTCCTAGAGATAGAATGTACTTTGGTGCAAAAAGTGCAAATCAATCCCAGAACAACAGCAAAGGACCTTGTGAAGATGCTGGAGGAAACAGGTACAAAAGTATCTATATCCACAGTAAAATGAGTCCTATATCGACATAACCTGAAAGGCCACTTAGCAAGGAAGAAGCCACTGCTCCAAAACCGCCATAAAAAGCCAGACTACGGTTTGCAACTGCACATGGGGACAAAGATCGCACTTTTTGGAGAAATGTCCTCTGGTCTGATGAAACAAAAATAGAACTGTTTGGGCATAATGACCGTTGTTATGTTTGGAGGAAAAAGGGGAATGCTTGCAAGCCGAAGAACACCATCCCAACCGTGAAGCACGGGGGTGGCAGCATCATGTTGTGGGGGTGCTTTGCTGCAGGAGGGACTGGTGCACTTCACCGAATAGATGACATCATGAGGAAGGAATATTATGTGGATATATTGAAGCAACATCTCAAGACATCAGTCAGAAAGTTAAAACTTGGTCGCAAATGGGTCTTCCAAATGGACAATGACCCCAAGCATACTTCCAAAATTGTGGCAAAATGGCTTAAGGACAACAAAGTCAAGGTATTGGAGTGGCCATCACAAAGCCCTGACCTCAATCCTATAGAAAATTTGTGGGCAGAACTGAAAAAGCGTGTACGAGCAAGGAGGCCTACAAACCTGACTCAGTTACACCAGCTCTGTCAGGAGGAATGGGCCAAAATTCACCCAACTTATTGTGGGAAGCTTGTGGAAGGCTACCTGAAACGTTTGACCCAACTTAAACAATTAAAAGGCAATGCTACCAAATACTAATTGAGTGCATGTAAATTTCTGACCTAAGACAGGGAATTTTTACTAGGATTAAATGTCAGGAATTGTGAAAGTGAAATCTTTTTTGTGAAAGTTTAAATGTATTTGGCTAAAGTGTATGTAAACTTCAGACTTCAACTGTATATACTGCATATTGCCTATGCCGCACGCCATCGCTCATCCATATATTTATATGTACATATTCTATTCATCCCTTTACATTTGTGTGTATTTGTGTGTACAAGGTAGTTGTTAGATTACTTGTTAGATATTACTGCATAGTCGGAACTAGAAGCACAAGCATTTCGCTACACTCGCATTAACATCTGCTAACCATGTGTATGTGACCAATAAAATATGATTTGATTTGATAATAGATGAAAGTTTAGAACCAAACCTTCAGTTCCATCTGTAGGAGCCTCTACTGCAGTACTGCTTTGCTACATATGTACAGGCTTTGTGCTACATCATGTTCTTATATTCTAGTCTCCTGAGAACTAGACACAGACTCTTCACGATAAGTAACACAGAATCCTCCCTTTGATTGTGGATCTAATCAGTCATGGTCCAAGAGGAGAACACATGGGACATCCTCTCTGGACTCCAGAACATTGTATACTTTCTTCTCTCCTCCAACGTGTTATGCTATGTCAGCAGTGTTATGCTATGTCAGCAGTGTGTTGCTATGTCAGCAGTGTGTTGCTATGTCAGCAGTGTGTTGCTATGTCAGCAGTGTGTTGTTCACAGGAGCTGTGAAGCACGGATTTGCTCACTAGAGCCTAAATGTAAATGTATATATATTTTGTTGTGATTCTGTTGTGATCTAAAATCAATATATATTTTTTAAAGATCACTAGAGCCTACTAATTGGTCGATATGCATGGATGTGTGTATATATGGACACAGGGGTCTCCCTCGTTTCCAACCAGGTGTTTCCAGATTAAAAGTGTGGAGTGAATGGAGGCAGATCACACACTGCAGTAGCAGCATCACCAGCACACTCTTCTTCTCAAATCAAATCAGAATAAAATGTTATTGGTCACATACACGTGTTTAGCAGATGTTATTGCGGGTGTAGTGAAATGCTTGTGATTCTAGCTCTGACAGTGTAGTAATATCTAACAAGTAATATCTAACAATTTCACAACATATACCCAATACACGCATCTAAGTAAAGGAATGGAATTAAAAATATATACATCTATACACCTCCCTCTGGCTGTAGGGAAGTGTAAGCAGCTGTAGGGAGGCAGGGTCAGGTCTTGTGTGGGGGGATCCAGCTCAGAAGCTGCTGATCATGGGAGGGCTTAGAGGGCTGGGAGGGTAGGGAGGTAGAGAGTAGAGGCTAGGGATGGCAGGGAGGGTAGGGAGGTAGAGAGAAGAGGCTAGAGAGGGCTATATGAGAGCTGTCAGAGCGGCGAGGTGAGAGGTGTTCAGTACCTCTGGGGGAGTCGGACTTAGAGAATACAGAGGGAGAGTGGGAAAAGGAGAGATGAAGAGAGAAAGAGGGTGAATGAGTGACAGGGAGCATGTGAGAAAGAAGGGGGGCAGAGAGAGACAGAGAGAAAGAGGGATGAGAGAGAAAGAGCTGTAGAGCAAGAGAGAGGAGAACCAGAGGGAAAAAAAGAAAAAAAGAAAAGAGCAGAAAGCGATTGAACATTTTAAATCCTCTAAGTGTTTCCATTTCCCCCCATGCTGTGTTATTAATGTCCCCTAGTGCTGTCAAACACACACACACACAGTACTGTCACAGTATCCAGCTGTAATTGATTATAGATTGCGTGTCTTGCTGCTGCTGCTTGCAGCCTCGGCCGGGCAGGCCATCCTAAATACTGCTGAATTTAGAACCCTTTCTGGACTCAGCAAGGGAATTAAAGTGATTCACATCTAATCAGGCCTGATACCATTTCATAGGAGTGTATGACCCGTCACTGCATTAATGCTACAATAGTGACAGAGGGTAGTATAGTGAGATTAAAGACAAGTAGAACAAACAAGAATACTTGGTTAATCCAGTTGTGAAATATTGACTTTTGTGAATATTTCAGTGCAGTTGTCTTCCACAAAACACACAGGTTATCTCCCAAGTGGTACTCTGTACCCTATGCAGTGCACTACTTTTGACCAGGGCCCAAGTGCCTCAAGGCAAAACAACACAACAACCTCAGTGGCATTTCAGAGACCGACTAGGACACTTATTATGAATTATTGTGTCTTTCCAGGAAATTACAGCAATTCACAATAATTATTGTGTCTTTCCCTATGGGCCTTGGTCAAAAGTAGTGCACTATACAGGGAATAGGTTGTCATTTGGAATGCTGTCTGGGAGTGCATAGTGGAGGATGATGAAAGGATATTTTGTTTTGTTCTCACTCAATTCCATCCCACCCATCTCTCTCGTGCTGGGCCAAGACACCCCACAGTGTAGCACTGTGCTCTCAACCTCTGATGCCGAGCCTAAACACCCCACAGAGCAGCATGATGCTCTCAACCCCTCTCTCTGTCGGTGCTGATCTAGGTGCACTCAATCTACGCCATGCCTGCTGATCTAGGTGCACTCAATCTACGCAGACTTCCCAAGAGCCCACAACTTCTGGTGCTGGGCCAAAACACCCAACAGCGCTATCTAGATGCTGATTTAGGCACACTATCTACTACGCCATGCCTGCTGATCTATGTTCACAAGACAACAAAATGTTGGTAAGGGGATCTTTCTTGACAAAGCTGTAAATACTAACCAAATGAAGGAAGTACATGACATATCTCAATCTAAAAACATAAACATACTTTAAATAAATAATAATTAAATAAACCGCTGTTAAAGGGAAAGTATGCATAGACTTTCTCTGTGACATTCCGATCAAGGGCAATATCCAGGACTGGTACAGTAGGCTACAGTAATAATTCCCTGACATCACCCACACAGTAATCTCCTGAATCATCTTAAATTTAGTATTTGGCTGCACTGTCACCAACAAACACAGAAACACCCGCCCCTTCAGTCCCCCAAACAGAAATTGTTAAGACCACACTGTAAAATGGAAACAGAACCCATTGGCCTTATTCAAATACTTCAGAAATGCATCCTTCCTTGAAGTAATCACAGATCTCATTTGGTTGGATTGGTGAAAGTAATAAGGTGATATTCCTCAAGGAAGGATGCATTTCTGAAGTATTTGAATAAGGCCAATGGGTTCTGTTTCAATTTTACGGTGTGGTCTTAACAATTTCTGTTTGGGGGACTGAAGGGGCGGGTGTTTGTTGTGCCAACATCAGACAAGAAGAGGAACAGGTGCCATGGTTGGCGTTTATCAAACAACCTTTGTTTTGTGTGTGTTTTGTTTCGTCCAAGACTGTGTGTGGATGTATCCCAAATGGCATCCTATTCCGTACTTGGGCTCTAGTCAAAAGTAGTGCACTATATATGGAATAGGGTGCCATTTGGGAGCAACCTATATGTGTCATGCAACCACCCTGACATAAAGATCATTGTCTCGGAGCCCAGGTGAACGCTAGGCTCCATGTAGCAGGTTATATTGCTTTAGCCACCAAGCCAACTGCTTGCATTGCTTTCTAGCTTTAACGGTTCACAAACACACGCGAAACGACATCCACATGATTTGATGATCAAGCTGGCAAACTGAATCTTCATAATGAGCGTCGCTACGATAACCAAACTGTCTACACCCCCCCCACCCACCCACCTACCTGCGTGCCCAGCCATCCTGAATTTTTTATTTGGCTGGCATCGACTGCATGGGGACTGAGGTTTGTGTGAATGCACAGAACGTTTTCTGTTCATTAAAAATGAAGTGGAGGAGAAGAACAGGTGCAGGCAGGGACTTAGTGGCACAGCCCTGACCCGCTGCTGTGGAAGAGAGCTGCGCTCTAACGAGCTAGAACTACTGCTACTTCTAACCAGCACAGAGAGAGAGGGGTGATGAGGAGTAGGATATAAAGAGAGAGAGGGAAGAATTGTTGGAGGGGGAATGCAGATTGAACCGATTTGATGAGAGAGAGAGAGAGAGAGAGAGAGAGAGAGAGAGAGAGAGAGAGAGAGAGAGAGAGAGAGATACCTAAGGATAGGTCAGCTCTGCTTGTTTTTATTCCAACAGTGTGTTACTGTGTGAGTGCATTCGTGTGTTTCGGTGACACTACACACACTCCTAAAAAGAATGAGTATGTGTGATCCTCTCCCACAGGTGCGTCTCATTAGCAGTCTGATGAACATTCTAAACTGATCTATTCTATGTCATCATCAACGATAGAAAACACCATAGGGCTCTGGCCAAAAGTAGTGCTCTATGTAGGGAATAGGGTGCCATTTGGGACAGATAGAAAACACCATAGGGCTCTGGCCAAAAGTAGTGCTCTATGTAGGGAATAAGGTGCCATTTGGGACAAGACCACTGTCTCCAATGCTGATCAGACTGATTCGAAAGTATGACTTCACAATGTGACGTTAATAAGGGGAAGTTAGTTGAGCATAAAATTGTATTCACTGTTGATTTGGCTTCTGCAATCAGAGAGACTAAATCCGATCAATTATGCATAACGTGCAGAATGACTGCAATTTCAATAATGCAGTGTCATCTAATTTATTTTTATAACAAGAATGGATAAGATGGTGGCTTGACTGGTAAGCTGCTACACAATGATGGAGGCTGCACCCCAAATAGTACCCTATTTTCTATATAATGCTATACGTCCTGGTCAAAAGTAGTGCACTACATAGGGAATAGGGTGCAATTTAAGACATAGCCGGACTCATCGGATGAGCCTATCTGAATTTGATCCCGGTTGATAGAGTAATAACAGCAATCATAGCTCATCACCCCTATAATGGAGTCTCATTGAACATCTTACCATATTAACCAGTTTGTGTGACTGTGAAACCTGGGTGGAAAAGGAGAGTTTGAGACATTTAATGGAGTTTGAGACAAAGAGGAAACATAAGCATTTCGCTGTACCTGCGATGACATCTGCAAAATATGTGTATGCGACCAATACAATTTCATTTGCTGGATCAACAGCCTCTTTCAGTGTCCGTTTGCTTTGTGTTAAGAGTTCAAATTGAACATGGACTACTAATTGAGTGCAAATGGACTGTTTCATCATCACAATGGCCATTTGAAGAGGAGGCCAGGGGATAAAGCATGTTGGCTCAACCGTGAATCACGCTAGGTTACAGAAGACACTGACTATACCAGGAATATAGAAAGAACAAGAATCAAGTCTATTTAGAGTTGGGGGATGAGATTTTATCAAATGCGAAACAGCCGTCGGCCACAAACAATCCAATGCAAGCTCTGCAAGCTCTGCATACTGTAGGTCTTAATTTTGAAATAGAATACATATTTAATATTCATGTATGTTTTTGTGGTTGTGTGTATATACTGTGTGTGCATGTTCTTATGATCTGCTTATAATTATTGCTTTCCATTGTTGCATTAATATTAAACTTTCTGCCCCTCAAAGGAGGGTCAGCATTCATTTGAGTAATTTGGCTTATTTAACAGTGTCATGGGTGATCCTTCATAGAATAACCAAGTAATTTCCTGAAAAACTGCCTTTTAACTCGTTTTCCAATTGTTTGCATTTTCCATTTATTTCTGTTCAAAGATGTGTCACCACTCCATAGGTGGAGGACTGTGTCACATGTGTGGTAGTGCAAAACCAAGAGTCAGACAAGGCAATTCCGTTCTCAAATGGGGATTTATTTAACTCAAAAGGCTTGACAGGTAGCTAGGGGAACCTTCAGGTCCCAAAAGATGTTCTTACTCAAAGAAACATGGCAAACCTTCAAAATCAACTACTGGCCCTTTTAAAGGTATACTCAGCAATATGACCTAGATGCAGAAAGTAAACAGCATAATGCATGTGTCAAACTCTTTCCACAAAGGGTCGAGTATCTGCACATTTTTTGCTCCTCCCTTGTACTTGATTGATGAAATAAGGTCACTAATTAGTAAGGAACTCCCCTCACCTGGTTGTCTGTCTTAATTGAAAGGAAAACCCCAAAACCCGCAGACACTAGCCCTGCCATGGAATGAGTTTGACACCCCTGGCATAGTGGGTCAATTTCAGCAACAACTAAGTGTTGAAGCGCAAGGTTCAACTTCTCTGCTGTTTTGGTGCCCTGGCTAACACGCTGTGAACAGCTTGAAGCGAACATGTGCACAAGCGCAGATAGTGTGTTTATGTGTGAGAGCGAAGTATTGCATCTCGCTCATCTCAACATCTGCGTTGCTGCTCATGGCAACGTCATTTCACTAAGTCAACCTTTAAGGCAATAACTTCAACTTCAACTTAAATAACTGGGGCAGATACTATCTTATCCCGTGGCAGAGATAACTTCAAACATTAGGCATATGGGATGCTGGCTAGTGATATTACCTTTGATACCGGAGCTCCAAGGCTTGCATCGAAATCGCTAAAGCTTCGATCACACCGACAGGGTCTTGCATTTTGGTACACCAGAATTACATACATTTCCAATGAAACGCTGCGTTTGCCTTGCAGCATTGCGTGGCAGAGGCAGTTGCAGTGCGCTCGGTGCATACGTTGGATTTATCGAACGTATGTGTTAAATTGTATGCATAAACCTCTTGATAGAAATGGTAGCAGAAGGTGAATTTTTTACTTTTGTTGCATACATATCCAGATGATGCTGCGTACTATTTTGCACAAGGACGCTGTCGGTGTGATCGAAGCGTAAGCAGCTAACTTTGAAGCAGTGTGCAGATGCGTGTATCACTTTATCAGAAGGTCGTCATCAATGATGTCCGAAGCTTTGTTTGATCACATGCTTTTTCAAACCGTGTGTTGCAAAATGCGAGATCCCATTGATTTCGCCGTGGTTCTGGTGCTTTCTTTGATAGCCCTGGTTCCCGCGGACATCGCTCAAACCAAGCCATTTTTATCTATGGTGTCCACCGATCGATTTATAAGCAAAAATGTCAGTCGGAACCGGTACCAGAACCACAGAGGTACCCTAAACAGGGGACCTTACATCTAAGAGATTTTAAAGTGGAAAGTCTGAGTCAAAGCGTAATTCCGTTAATGTTAGAATTGCCCTTTACAATGACACATTATTTCATTATATTGGACATGGAGGGGGCCAACCATCTCCTCAATACAGAAATAAGGACTATTTCCACACATTTCCTTGCAATAATTAACTCAGTGTCACGTTCCTGACCTGTTTTCTGTTGTTTTGTATGTGTTTAGTTGGTCAGGGCGTGAGTTGGGGTGGGTAGTCTATGTTATGTGTTTTCTATGTTGGGTTAATGTGTTGCCTGGTATGGTTCTCAATTAGAGGCAGGTGTTTGACGTTTCCTCTGATTGAGAACCATATTAAGGTAGGTTGTTCTCACTGTTTGTTTGTGGGTGATTGTTCCTGTGTCTGTGTATACCACATGGGACTGTTTCGTTTGTTCGTTCGTTTTAGGTAGTCTGTTCCTGTTCGTGCGTTCTTCGTCTATATGTAAGTTCGTTTGTTTCAGGTCTGTTGCCTTCGTTTATTGTTTTGTAGTTTGTTCTAGTGTTCATTAGTGTTTTGTCTTTCATTTAATAAATCAGTATGTATTCATCACCCGCTGCGCCTTGGTCCGTTCATTCACCACAAGACGAACGTTACACTCAGAGAAAAAAAGCTGGTTGTCACGTTCCTGACCTATTTCAGTTTGTTGTATGTGTTAGTTGGTCAGGACGTGAGTTTGGGTGGGCATTCTATGTTTTCTGTTTCTATGTTGGTTTAAGGGTTGCCTGGTATGGCTCTCAATTAGAGGCAGGTGTTTGGCGTTTCCTCTAATTGAGAGTCATATTTAGGTAGGTTGTTTCACAGTGTTCGTTGTGGGTGGTTGTCTCCTGTGTCAGTGTTTGTCGCACCATACGGGACTGTTCGGTATGTTTGTACATCGTCATTTTTGTGTAGTCTATTTTTCCCTGTTCGTGCGTTCTTCGTGTTTTATTGTAAGTTCGTATGTCTAGGTTTGTCTACACATTCGTTTTGTTATTTTGTTAGTTAATTCAAGTCTAGTTCGTTTTCTGTCTTAGTTGTTTTGTCGTGTCTTTATTAAATCATGTCATTTCACAAAGCTGCGCCTTGGTTCAATCACTACTCCTCCTCTTCGGGTGAAGAGGAGGAGGACAACCGTAACAGAACCACCCACCAATCCAGAACCAAGCAGCATAAGTTCGAGCAGTGGAACACGCAACAGGAGAGGCTTAATTATTTGGAGAAATGGACATGGGAGGAAGACCTAGAAGGCAAAGGACCCTGGGCGCAGCCAGGAGAATATCGCCGCCCCAAAGCTGAGCTGGAGGCAGCGAAAGCAGAGAGGCGGCGATATGAGGAGGCAGCTAGAAAGCAAGGCTGGAGACCGGAGAATCAAGCCCAAAACTGCAGATATGAGGGGACGCGTCTAGCACGGAAGCCCGAAAAGCCCGTGAGTACTACCCAAAAATTTCTTGGGGGGGGGGGGCTAAGAGGTAGTGGGCCAAGGGCAGGTAGGAGACCTGCGCCCACTTCCCAGGCTAACCGTGGAGAGCGGGAGTACGGGCAGACACCGTGTTACGCAGTAGAGCGCACGGTGTCTCCTGTACGTGTGCATAGCCCAGTGCGGGTTATTCCACCTCCCCGCACTGGTAGGGCTAGATGGAGCATTGAGCCAAGCGCCATGAAGCCGGCTCTACATATCTGGCCACCAGTACGTCTCCTTGGGCCGGCTTACATGGCACCAGCCTTACGCATGGTGTCCCCGGTTCGCCTACATAGCCCGGTGCGGGTTATTCCACCTCCCCGCACTGGTCGGGCGACGGGGAGCATTCAGCCAGGTAAGGTTGGGCAGGCTCAGTGCTCAAGGGAGCCAATACGCCTGCACGGTCCGGTATTTCCGGCACTACCTCCCCGCCCCAGCCCAGTACCACCAGTGCCTACACTACGCACCAGGCTTCCAGTGCGTCTCCAGAGCCCTGTTCCTCCTCCACGCACTCTCCCTATGGTGCGTGTCTCCAGCCCAGTGCCTCCAGTTCGGGCACCACGCACTAAGCCACCTGTGCGTCTCCAGAGCCCTGTACACACTGTTCCTTCTCCCCGTACTCGTCCTGATGTGCGTGCCCTCAGCCCGGTGCCACCAGTGCCGGTACCACGCACCAGGCAAATAGTACGTTTTGAGAGTCCAGTGTGCCCTGTCCCTGCTCCCCGCACTAGGCTTGAAGTGCGTGTCTCCAGTCCGGTGCCTCCAGTTCCGGCACCACGCACCAGGCCTTCAGTGCGTCTCAGCCGGCCAGAGTCTGCCGTCTGCCCAACGGCGCCTGAACTGTCCGTCTGCCAAGCGCCGCATGAACTGCCCGTCTGCCATGAGCCTGCAAAGCCGCCCGTCTGCCATGAGCCTACAGAGCCTTCCGCCAGACTGGAGCCGCTAGAGCCTTCCGCCAGACAGGAGCAGCCAAAGCCTTCCGCTAGACAGGATCAGTCTGAGCCATCCGTCTCCGCAGCGCCATCTGAGCCATCCGTCTCCTCAGCGCCATCTGAGCCATCCGTCTCCCCAGCGCCGTCTGAGCCATCCGTCTCCCCAGCGCCGTCTGAGCCATCCGTCTCCCCAGCGCCATCTGAGCCATCCGTCTCCTCAGCGCCATCTGAGCCATCCGTCTCCCCAGCGCCGTCTGAGCCATCCGTCTGTCCCGAGCCATTAGAGCCGCCCGTCTGTCCCGAGCCGTCAGAGCCGTTAGTCAGTCAGGAGCCGCTAGAGCCATTCGCCAGACAGGATCTGCCAGAGCCGCCAACCAGACAGGATCTGCCAGAGCCGCCAACCAGACAGGATCTGCCAGAGCCGCCAACCAGACAGGATCTGCCAGAGCCGCCAGCGAGCCATAAGCGTCCAGAGCCGTCAGCCAGCCATGAGCGTCCAGAGCCGTCAGCCAGCCATGAGCGTCCAGAGCCGTCAGCCAGCCATGAGCGTCCAGAGCCGTCAGCCAGCCATGAGCGTCCAGAGCTGTCAGCTAGCCATGAGCGTCCAGAGCCGTCAGCCAGTCATGAGCTGTCCCTCAGCCCAGAGCGGCTATTTGTCCAGAACTGCCCCTCAGTCCGGAGCTGTCTCTCTGTCCGGAGCTGCCTTTCAGTCCGGAGTTGCCCCTCTATCCTGAGCTACCTCTCTATCCTGAGCTACCTCTCTATCCTGAGCTATCCCTCTGTCCTGAGCTATCCCTCTATCCCGGTGCTGCCCCTTGTCTCGATGTTAAGTGGGTGTAATATGAGGGTGGTCATTTGTAGGGGGAGATGTAAGCTGGGATTGACTATGGTGGGGTGGGGACCTCGCCCTGAGCCTGAGCCACCACCGTGGTCAGATGCCCACCCAGACCCTCCCCTAGACTTTGTGCTGGTGCGCCCGGAGTTCGCACCTTAAGGGGGGGGTTATGTCACGTTCCTGACCTATTTCTGTTAGTTTGTTGTATGTGTTAGTTGGTCAGGACGTGAGTTTGGGTGGGCATTCTATGTTTTCTGTTTCTATGTTGGTTTAAGGGTTGCCTGGTATGGCTCTCAATTAGAGGCAGGTGTTTGGCGTTTCCTCTAATTGAGAGTCATATTTAGGTAGGTTGTTTCACAGTGTTCGTTGTGGGTGGTTGTCTCCTGTGTCAGTGTTTGTCGCACCATACGGGACTGTTCGGTATGTTTGTACATCGTCATTTTTGTGTAGTCTATTTTTCCCTGTTCGTGCGTTCTTCGTGTTTTATTGTAAGTTCGTATGTCTAGGTTTGTCTACACATTCGTTTTGTTATTTTGTTAGTTAATTCAAGTCTAGTTCGTTTTCTGTCTTAGTAGTTTTGTCGTGTCTTTATTAAATCATGTCATTTCACAAAGCTGCGCCTTGGTTCAATCACTACTCCTCCTCTTCGGGTGAAGAGGAGGAGGACAACCGTAACACTGGTATTGTGTTGTATGCTCCAATTAAGACATAATCCCTCAACCTAGTTATGGGATCAATTAAAACAACAGGATTCTGAGGGAATATAATTATTGAAAATAATCTGAGTGTACAAAACATTAAGAACACATTCATAATATTGAGTTGATCATACTGTAGCTTTCACCTGGATTCACCTGGTCAATCTATGTTATGGAAAGAGCAGGTGTTCATAATGTTTTCTACACTCAATGTATAATCCAACAGGCCTCTCGTCCAAGTCATGCTGTGATCGTTGGTAATCATATTGAGGCAGGATAGAGGCAGGATTTCACACACACACACACACACAATATTCGTAGACAAAGCAATATCTACATGCCATTTAGGCTAAAATTGTATCGGTACAGCCGGATTCAGTTTGAAGCTAACTGCATTACCTTGGTAATCAATGATCAGAACTTGTATTATAATTGCATTGTGCCTGTTCTGTTTGTAACAGATCATTTGCAAACACTTGGCTGAGTCAATAGCAGGATGACAGCAGGCCAGAATGCATATTGTGAGAAAGTGGACGTGACAAACCGTATAAGGGGTGAATGTGGGTGCAGTGCTTTAAAGGGGAACAAATTGCGATCAAAAAATTGTTAGCTGACTACCAGTGCCTGACATAAGAGAAAAACTGATGATGCACAACCACATTTCAAAATTGCACCTGGTGTATTCTACACTGAACAAAAACATAAACTCAACATCTAAAGTGTTGGTCCCATGTTTCATGAGCTGAAATAAAAGATCCCAGACATTTTCCATACTCACAAAAAGCTTATTTCTCTCAAATGTTGTGCACAAATTTGTTTACATCCCTGTTAGTGAGCATTTCTCCATTACACAGGTGTGCTGGGGACAATAAAAGGCCACTCTAAACTGTGCAGTTTTGTCAGACAACAGAACCCGTCTCAGGGAAGCTCATCTGTGTGCTTGTCATCCTCACCAGGGTCTTGACCTGACTGCAGTTCGGTGTCGTAACTGACTTCAATGGGCAAATTCTCATCTTCAATGGCCACTGGCATGCTGGAGAAGTGTGCTCTTCACGGGTGAATCCCGGCTTCAACTGTACCGGGCAGATGGCAGACAGCATGTATGGCGTTGTGTGGGCGAGCGGTTTGCTGATGTCAACGTTGTGAACAGAGTGTTCCGCGGTGGGGTTATGGTATGGGCAGGCATAAGCTATGGACAATGAACACAATTGCATTTTATCGATGGCAATTTGAATGCAGAGACACCGAGATCCTGAGGTCCATTGTCGTGCCATTTATCCGCCGCCATCACCTCAAGTTTCAGCATGATAATGCACGGCCCCATGTTGCAAGGATCTGTACACAATTCCTGGAAGTTGAAAATGTCACAGTTCTTCCATGGCCTGCATACTCACCAGAAATGTCACTCATTGAGCATGTTTGGGATGCTCTGGATTGACGTGTACGACACCGTGTTCCAGTTCTCGATAATATCCAGCATCTTCACACAGCCATTGAAGAGGAGTGGGACATCATTCCACAGGCCACAATCAACAGCCTGATCAACTCTATGCGAAGGAGATGTGTCACGCTGAATGAGGCTAATGGTGGTCACACCAGATACTGCCTGTTTTTCTGATCCATGTCCCTTCCTTTTTTTTATGTATATGTGACCAACAGATGCATATCTTTATTCCCAGTCATGAGAAATCCATATATTAGGGCCTAATACATTTATTTCAATTGACTGACTTCCTTACATGAACTGTAACTCAGAAACATCGTTGAAATTGTTGCATGTTGCGTTTATATTTTAGTTCAGAATACAATTTTTTTTTTATTTTTTTTTTACTTATGTTCAGACCCTGACTGAGTTCCCCAAAAAATTGATATTATTATTTTAATTTTATTCACTGGCTCTCATTGGTCATTCCTGAGCTGTCGTTGGCTATTGCTGACCAATCACCGTTCTCAAAACTTGTCGTTGCACATATCACACTACAAGAGAATTGCAGATTCTGTGCCGAATTCTGTGTGGAAGTTTAGAATACCTGTTGTCTTCCAAGTAGGGAATTGAAGAAGTATGCTAATTAAAGGTTGGGGAGTGAACGTTATTTATAATAAGGGTTACCTGGAGAAAATCAGACCTCTCAAAAATGAAAATGGATGGCGCCCCCAATCAGGGAAATATTTTACCTAAACCCTCCCCGAAGCTTGAAAAACAAAACAAGTGATGCTCCCCTATAACCAAAATAATAATGTAAACAAAGTGGACAGCAGAGAACGTCTACCATTTACCCTAATTTATTGGACAGACTAGAGCCTTAGATATGCAGTTTAAGAAACTGTTCTTCGTCCTGTCAGCATTACATGTGAACGCAGGAACTTTGATTTCGCACAGGGCTGCGGGCCAGAAGGTTGCGGGTTCACAGACCACCATGGACAAGAGTAGGGGTGGATAGAGCTCCTTTATAGTAAAATTATAGCATCTATCATCGTATTTGCCGATCAGAGAAAACAATTGCCTTTTATAAACATTTCATGCAATTCTACATAATTTTACGAGCAGAATATTTTTTATACCACACAAATTACTGAAATTACAGGCTAAGAATGGACAGAGATATATGCCTGTGTTAATCTTATCATTTATCCAATGCCAAATCAGTGTGGATTGTGTGCAACGAAACTGTCCCTGTTTGCAAATGAGCACGTTAGCAGATACCCATCAACTAGTCATTGCGCTAATGCTAGTTAGCATTCGCTCGCGAAACTACCTCTAAGTTCCTTCATACTGGACACAGATACATAAAAATGGTATCCACGAGTTCATCTGACTCTGGGGAAGTAGATAAAAAGCCTCATTGCCAAAATCCCGATGAATCCCTTTAACATTACCTATAATAAAGCATATCAGCCAGCTGGAACAGTAATAATGGTCTGACTAGGCGATATTTTTAATAACTACATGGTTATTATAAAGACGTGCCTCGGGCGGAATCCTACCGCTGGCATCCGTTGCCCTATCAACACAGCTTACCGCATTACCGCGGATCTCTCAATCAACCAAAACAGCGACTCACGTCTCTGAAGCGATTCCAGTGCTTGATCTTGCGGCTGTACTGTGAAATGGTGGACAGCCAATGCTCGTCTTCCATGAAATTCCCAGTTTTTTCAGCCTCTTTCCCGTTCTTAATTTCCGCCTGCAAGGTGAATCCCACCAGCATCATCACCGGGACGAGAAGGACCCCCAATTCGGTCATTATCACCATGGTAAGCGCTTAGAAAAGGCGCGCGGCACTCGATAATAGCTTCTCTTCTGGAGAAGAAGACGAGGATGCGACTAGAGGGAAATGTGACCTGTTTGCGGAGATGCGCCTTCCTACTACTGCTGCCGCGAAAAGGAGAGGGTAGAGGGAGAAAGAGAGAGGGGGGGGGGGGGGGGGGGGGGACGCTTTCATGTGTTACGAAATGTATAGCACCTGGCGGGGTTACGCATTAAAGGTACAATAATGTCTACTGTTATGACATTTCCTCTCATTGCTCCCATTGAATATGACCTATATAAGGACATTACACATGCACCAATTGATAAATGGTGGATGGTGTAATCATATCTTACCTCATTTAACTGATTAATTGTAGCCTATGATCTAGATATACCACTTGTCTTAAAGAAAGCAATACATCATTCAGTTAAAACGTCCTCTTGTAACCACTCATTTTACATTTTAGTCATTTAGCAGATGCTCTTATCCAGAGCGATTTACAGGTAGTGCATTCATCTGAAGATAACCACATCACAGTCGTAGTAAGTACAGAAAAGACAGTGCCACTGCCATTTGCTTTAGCTCAGTGGGATAACACAGTCACTCTCGAGGTACACGGACAACCCAATACCCGTTTGGTCATGTTCAGATGTAACAGAGATCATGAGCCTGTGCAAATAATTCACAGCTGGGAATCGCTTATCACTTTATATCAGTCTCCTATCTATTACTATCGTGCCTATTTAATTTCCTCTATCACTTTCCTACCTGCATATCGCTGAGCTAGGTGGGACTAGCCAGCCCCAAGAGAGTTATGTTGTAGACGCGCTGTAATTATAATACAGGATTAACGGATGCCGTCTTTACTATTCCTTCACTGAATATACCATTTTATTGCTCCTCTCTCTAAAGGCAGTATTCGAAGGGGATAATCTAATCTCTCCACAGAAAGCAATCAGTTTTCCAGCAAAAGAGCGAGGGGGGAGAAAATCGTTTAGATTGAAAACGCACACACGAGTACACAGAGCTAAATTGAATTCAGATGGGAATTGTGACTGACTAGTAGGCCTACATATAGCCTATCGCGGGTTTGTCTTTATTGTTAAGACTTTGCATGTCTCACATTCATCACAAACTGCAAGTGGAGGGAAAGTACTTACAGTGCCTTCAGAAAGTATTCACACCCCTTTACCTTTTTCACATTTTATTGTGTTACAAAGTGGGATTAAAATTGATTTAATTGATTTAATTGTAATTTTTGTTGTCAATGATCTACACAAAATATTCTAACGTCAAAGTGGAAGAAAAGTTCTAACATTTAAAAAAAAAAACTATTTTGCACACCTGGATTGTACAATATCTGCACATTTTTCAAGCTCTGGCAAGTTGGTTGTTGATCATTGCTAGACAGTCATTTGGAAGTCTTGCCATAGATTTTCAAGCCGGTTTAAGTCAAAACTGGAACTAGGCCACTCAAGAACATTCAATGTCATCTTGGTAAGCAACTCCAGTGTATATTTGTTTTAGGTTATCGTCCTGCTGAAAGGTGAATTTGTCTCCCAGTGTCTGTTGGAAAGCAGACTGAACCAGGTTTTCCTCTAGGATTTTGCCTGTGCTTAGGGCTATTCCGTTTCTTTTTATATTAAAAAACTCCATAGTCCTTGCCAATGACAAGCATATGCATAACATGATGCAGCCACCACCATACTTGAAATTATGAAGAGTGGTGCTCGGTGATGTGTTGTGTTGGATTTTCCATAAACATAACACTTTGTATTAAGGACAAAAAGTTCTTTGTCAATTTTTTTTGCAGTTTTACTTTGGTGCCTTATTGCAAACAGGATGCATGTTCTGGAATATTTTATTCTGTGTATTAGGTAGTTGTTGTAGAATTGTTAGATTACTTGTTAGATATTACTGCACTGTCGGAACTAGAAGCACAAGCATTTCGTTACACTCGCATTAACATCTGCTAACCATGTGTATTGACCAATACAATTTGATTTGATTTGATACCCCTTTTTCCCACATTTTGTTACAGCCTTCATTTAAAATAGATACAATTGAGATTTTTTTTGTCACTGGCCTACTCACAATACCCCATAATGTCAAAGTGGAATTATGTTTTTTTATACATTTGTACAAATTTTATTCAAAATGAAAAGCTGAAATGTCTTGAGTCAATAAGTATTCAGTGTTTTTGTTATGGTAAGCCTACATACTGTAAGTGCAGTAGTAAAGGTTTGCTTAACAAGTCACATAAGTTGAACATCCCTTTGAGCATGGTAAAGTTATTCACTATACTTTGGATGGTGTATCGATACACCCAGTCACCACAAAGATACAGGTGTTCTTCCTAACTCAGTTGAGAGGAATGTTGTTGATCCATCCTCAGGGATTTCACCATGAGGCCAATGGTGACATTAAAACAGGTAGAGTTTAAAGCTACAATATTCACATAGAAAAGTGAGTTATAGATCTGTCATTCTCATTGAAAGCAAGTCTAAGAAGAGGTGGATATGTTCTATGTGCCTTTTTTCATCTTGTACTTTCGGTTTTGTACACCAGCTTAAAACGGCTGAAAATACTATGTTTTTGGATATGAAAAATATATTTTACAGCGGTTTAGATGGTACAATGATTCTCTACACTATACTTGCTTGTTTTGTCACATAAATTGAAATTAGGCGAACTATTAGAATTTTAGCAACCAGATGTTGGAGAAATTTCTGCATAGTGCACCTTTAATGGCTGTAATAGGAGAAAACTGAGGATGGATCAACAACATTGTAGTTACTCTATAATACTAACCTAAATAACAGGGTGAAAAGAAGAAAGCTTGTACACAAATCTAAATGGATGGAATAAGAATGTACATGTAAATATATGGATGAGCGATGACCGAGCGGCATAGCTAAGATACAATAGATGGTATAAAATACAGTATATACATATGCGATGAGTAATGTAAGATATGTAAACATTCTTAAAGTGGCATTATTTAAAGTGACTAGTGATCCATTTATTAAAGTGGCCATTGATTAGAGTCTGTATGTAGGCAGCAGCCTCTCTGTGTTAGTGATGGCTGTTTAACAGTCTGATGGCCTTGAGATAGAAGTTGTATTTCAGTCTCTCGGTCCCAGCTTTGATGCACCTGTACTGACCTTGCTTTCTGGATGGTAGTGAGGTGAACAGGCAGTGGCTCGGGTGGTTGTTGTCCTTGATGATTTTTTTGGCCTTCATGTGACATCAGGCGCTGTAGCTGTCCTGGAGGGCAGGTAGTTTGCCCCGGTGATGCGTTGTGCAGACCGCACCACCCTCTGGAGAGCCTTTGCGGTTGAGGGTGGTGCAGTTGCCATACCAGGTGGTGATACAGCCCCACAGGATGCTTTCAATTGTGCATCTGTAAAAGTTTGTGAGGGTTTTAGGTGACAAGCCAAATTTCTTCAGCCTCCTGAGGTTGAAGAGGTATTGTTGCGCCTTCTTCACCACACTGTCTGTGTGGGTGGACCATTTCAGTTTGTCTGTGATGTGTACGCTGAGGAACTTACAACTTTCCACTTTCTCCACTGCTGTCTCATCGATGTGGATAGGGGGGTGCTCCCTCTGCTGTTTCCTGAAGTCCACGATCATCTCCTTTGTTTTGTTGACGTTGAGTGAGAGGTTGTTTTCCTAACACCACACTCCGAGTTCCCTCACCTCCTTCTTGTAGGCCGTCTCGTCGTTGTTGGTAATCAAGCCTACCACTGTAGTGTCGTCTGCAAACTTGATGATTGAGTTGGAGGCGTGCATGGCCACGCAGTCGTGGGTGAACATATTTAGCTTACGTTGATTGGACTAAATTGTTTTGGGGATTTTTTTAGTTGTCACTGTATTAGACTAAGCATAGGTGAATTGATGATGTTGAAATGTTGAAGTTGAAATTGTGCTGGAATAGTGATGGCAGATCCTGTCCTGGTAACTCTTGGTGGTTCTAAATCAATAGTTGTTTTGTGGTCCAAAAATGTCAGAAACATTAACTTGCTTGACCATGCTGTAGGTCATGTAACTGTCTGTTACTGTACATGCAATATGCTTTGTGGACTCCACTGGACAGAGGTTGCTATCTGGTTTTGTGATAAAAACACAAGGTGTGGTAGAATTTATTTTGCCACTATGTCTTCTTATTGGGGGGGCTTGGCCTCCACAGTGATTTTACCCACGCACTGCTACTGGTACAGTGATCAACACCATACATCAATCAAACAAGTAACTGAATCTTAACAACAGTACCTCAAATATACAGAATGATAAGGATACATCTACTAGTAATAAGGTTGCCTACTTGAGGATGCTAGACCAACAAGTCACAAAATGAGTGAGGTGTAAAAAGGCAAGGCATTTATGGATCTAGGGATACAGTACTTCTAGGTTTTAAGGAAGCATCTAATGCAATACACTAAACAAAAATATAAACGCAACATGTAAAGTGCTGGTCCCATGTTTCATAAGCTGAAATAAAATATCCCAGAAATGTTCTATACTATATGCACAAAAAGCTTATTTCTCTCAGATTTTGTGCACAAATTTGTTTACATCCCTGTTAGTGAGGATGTTATCCTTTGTCAAGATAATCCATCCACCTGATGGGTGTGGCATATCAAGAAGCTGATTAAACAGCATGATCATTACACAGGTGCACCTTGTGCTGTACTTCAAGGTCTCAAAGCGAGTGACGTAACCGATTGAAACGCTATTAGCGCGCACCACCGCTAACTAGCTAGCCATTTCACATCCGTTACACTCATCCCCCCTTTCGACCTCCTCCTTTTCCGCAGCAACCAGTGATCCGGGTCAACAGCATCAATGTAACAGTATAACTTTACGTCCGTCCCCTCGCCCATACCCGGGCTCGAACCAGGGACCCTCTGCACACATCAACAACAGTCACCCACGAAACATCGTTACCCATCGCTCCACAAAAGCTGCGGCTCTTGCAGAGCAAGGGGAACCACTACTTCAAGGTCTCAAAGCGAGTGACGTAACCGATTGAAACGCTATTGGTGCACACCACCGCTAACTAGCTAGCCATTTCACATCCGTTACACTAGCATGCTGACTGCAGGAGTTTCCACCAAAGCTGTTGCCAGATAATTGAATGTTAATTTCTCTACCATAAGCCACCTCCAACATCATTTTAGAGAATTTGGTAGTACATCCAACCGGCCTCAGAACCGCACACCACGTGTAACCACGCCAGCCTAGGACCTCCACATCCGGCTTCTTCACCTGTGAGATCGTCGGGAGGGACTCTTTCTGATCGGCTGGGCCTGGCTCCCTAGTCGGTCGGCCTGGCTCCCAAGTGGGTGGGCCTGTGCACTCCCAGGCCCACCTATGGCTGCACTCCTGCCCAGTAATGTGAAATCCATAGATAAGGGCCTAATTTATTTATTTCAATTGACTGATTTCCTTACACGAACTGTAACTCAGCAAAATCTTAGAAATTGTTGTATGTTGAGTTTATATTTTTGTTCAGTATACATCAATGTAGAATATTAGAATTTTCTAAATTGCATCCACCACCTACTTACTCGCTGCTGTATGGTCCTTGTACCCAACACACATGGTTGGAAAACAGGCCTAGCCTCCTGTAACCACTCTGTACTGCATTCAAGGACTCTGGACTGATTAAATGCGAAAGGTAGAGGATATGAGAGAGGCCTAGACATAGAAATAGATGTCACAGACAGAGAGAATAGGAAGTAGGAACAGAAGAAGAGGCGTAGACCATAGAAATTAATTACTAGAACGGATATCCCCATTCAATTCATGATGGGTGGACCGGCATTATCGTCTATTCTAGTAATTATATTTCTATGTCCTAGACGACTGATAGGCCAGGAATGATCCTCTTATTTAATAGAGGAGTCAGCCAGAAGAAAAGGCTGAGTAATCCTGGTCTCAGTTTCAGGTACCCTCCTTAGTACATCAGCTGGGAATAATAAACATGGTCAATCGTGTGATCCCAGTTTCCTTGGGTCCCATTCTTTCTCAAGGAGAGATAGAGAAACTGATGGTGGCGGGGGAATGCTTGGGTTCAGGGTGGGGAGATGGGAGATCAAGTATACCCTCCTTACAGCAGATGGGACTAAATATTGTCTCTCAATGGCTGCGATCATGATGACAATCCCTGCAATTCCAGTTTCCTCGGGTCCCATTCTTTCTCAAGGAGAGGGAGAATAACTGGAATGCTGCTCGGCTCCAGGGTCGAGAGATGTGAAATCCGGAGATCCAATGAGGCTTATTAAAAAAACATGCCCTGGATGTACTTCATGATGAACAAGACCTTCAACATGCCTCCTATGAAAATATGAGTTATGGTCAGTACTGAAACTGTAGCCATGGGCAACCAATGGAATCAGTATCAGAAATGAATGCAGAGAGTTCTCTAAGAGTGATTGTTGACACTTAAGTGGTTTTAATCCCAGTGTTCTTTCATTGTGTTTTTCCATTAGTTGTCTATTTAGGTATATTCAGTGAGTTCCCATTACAATGCCGCTATCCTAAATGGCATTCTATTCCCTATGTAGTGCACTACTTTTGATCAGGTCCCAAGGGCACTATATCGGGAATAGACTGCCATTTGGAACATACACTTGGTTTCTGAGAAATAAACAAATTAATACATGTGAATTAGCAATGTGTGTGTGTGTGTTAAAGGAACCATGTAAGCCATTAGAGGAAGCAGTCCCAAAGGTAAGGTAAGGCAGTTAATGCATTAGGCCCAGTTACGTTGACCTCAAAAAGTCATTAACAGACAACTCATTTTATGTTAACAGACTGTACTTGAAGTAGGTTAAATGCTCCCCCAAAGGTAAGGATGTGATCTCTAATTCTATAGCTTCTACCATAGCTGCAGGAAGTAGTTTGAGGGTGGGCTGCTGTGATTTATTTTTGCAGACAGGGATAGGGTTAGGGTTAGCAAAAAATAATAATTGCCTGCATTGAAGAAGTCTATATCAGTATATCAGTCTGCTAATACAAGACTAGGAAAGGCCCAGTGCACTACTTTTGTGAAGCAATTTAAACTAAATGTATTTGTATTGTTTACCAGTATTTGTAACTTGAGTCTGATAATTATCTGTACAAAACAGTTAATCTGATAATACTTGTGGAATATAAAAACACTTGCTTTATATATGTTTTCCAGATTTTTTTATATACTTTGCAAATGTAACTTATTTCTATGTGAAAACTGAAATGGTTTATTCATCATTCCTTTTCAGTAGAAACACTTATCCAGAGCAACTTACAGTAGTGAGTGCATATATTTTCATACTTATACTTATTTGTACTGTACTTATTTGTAATTGAACCCACAACCCTAGCATTGCAAACGCAATGCTCTACCAACTGAGCCACATCATCACAGTTATCAGATCAAGCACTGTAAAACTAATGTGTGGGAACTAGCTGGCAGGCTACTCTACTCACTGCAGCATTTAACTGGTCTCGAAAAAGTCACACGGAGGCCGGTTGGTGCAGTCCCTCAGAAGTGCTGAGAGTAGGGAAAAACACACACGCATGCACGCACACAGCACGCACGACACACACAGCCCTTTCCTCCCTGCTTAGAAGAGAAGAGCTGTTAGGTTGGGTGAGTCATTGATATTGAATCAATGTCAGTAAAGAGGAAAAAGCTACTGTAGGTGTTAAGTGCGAGAGGGAGGGGGAGGAGGAGAGAGGAAGACACCCCACTGTACTGTAGCCTATGTAGCGAGCTCTGCTAGCAGCATGACATCAAGGCCAAGGACAGGAAGGAAAACGATGATGATCATAATTTATAAGCAGCTAGCCTTACCTTGACTTCTCTCTCGCTTCGAACAGCACAAGCTGTTCCATGATGCCGTCTCTCTCTTCAGCACCACCTATACATTATTTAAAATATAGGATTGTCTCTTTATAGTGCACTACTTTTGGATACATTCATAATATATTCTCAGAGATAAATCAATCAACGCAAATGACTGCTGCTGTGACTGGCTTGGTGTCATGATGTAATAATTTTGTTATAGAAGGTTATTCATCAGATGGACCCCATACCTTTACTTTTTTAATGCTATTTTAGACCAGGAGGTGTAGTCATATTTGTATATGTGTGTGTGTGTGTGTGTGTGTGTGTGTGTGTGTGTGTGTGTGTGTGTGTGTGTGTGTGTGTGTGTGCGTGTGTGTGTGTGTGTGTGTGTGTGTGTGTGTGTGTGTGTGTGTGTGTGTGTGTGTGTGCACTACCGTTCAAAAGTTTAGGGTCACTTAGAAATGTCCTTGTTTTGAAAGAAAAGCAAAGTTTTTTGTCCATTAAAATGACATCAAATTGATCAGAAATACAATGTAGACACTGTTAATGTTGTGAATGACTATTGTAGCTGGGAACGGATGATTTTTAATGGTATATCTACATAGGTGTACAGAGGCCCATTATCAGCAACCATCACTCCTGTGTTCCAATGGCACGTTGTATTAGTTAATCCAAGTTTATCATTTTAAAAGGCTAATTGATCATTAGAAAACAAGTCCTCAACTGGCAGCTTCATTAAATAGTACCCGCAAAACACCAGTCTCAACGTCAACAGTGAAGAGGTGACTCCGGGATGCTGGCCTTCTAGGCAGAGTTGCAAAGAAAAAGCTATATCTCAGACTGGCCAATAAAAATAAAAGATTATGATGGCCAAAAGAACACAGACACTGGACACATCATCACCGCCAAACCACTCTTCTTAACAGCCGCCCGCATAACCGTGAAGACAGCCACACCAATGTGTCGGAGGAAACACCGTTCAACTGACGACCAGGGTCAGCCTGCAGGCACCCGGCCCACCACAAGGAGTCGCTAGAGTGCGACAATGCTAGACCAATTGTGCGCCGCCCTATGGGACTCCCAATCACAGCCAGTTGTGACACAGACTGGGCTCGAACACAGGTCTGTAGTGACACCTGTAGTACTGCAATGCAATGCCTTAGACCACTGTACCACTCAAGAGGCCAATACACATGTATTTGAACCCAGGTCTGATCCATTTACACTGAAAGTTGTCCCGAAGTGATCTATTTTATACCCATGTATTTCTCGGCACATCGTACTTATTTTGTGAGAAATGTATTATGAGAAAAATGAAACATGATAAAACATGCATAGCTCATTAGGCATTAAATGTGCTTATATAATGTATTATTAAATTCAAAAGTTCCACGTCTGAAATACATTTCTTGTCGTTATGAATGGGAGCTATGCAAGACACAGTGTACTGTCACACCCTTTGCACCTATTAACCCTTTACAAATTGTCTTGAATTTACATTTCCCATACCCATGTATTTCTCAGCACATACTGTACATACAGTATTACTGCTTCTATGAAGAATATACGGTCACAGAAAAGTCCTTGATCTGAAAATAGTCAAAAATATCTGGTCGAAATGAACTGGAACTAAGCAGGAGACAGTGGTTATGTGATCAAATAGACAAAGCCTCCCTCTCTCAAGGTCTAATAATGAGGACAATTCAGTCCATGACAATCCTCTGGGCTCCTGTTGCATGACTCAGTACTGAAGAGACACATCTAATTATATAAGAGAACCCTAGGGCTTGAAGGGACAGATCAGGTATTATTACACAGACATTGTATGGAGAAAACATCTGAAGGGAATATATTATGCAGACATGGTATGTCTGTGTAGTAATACTATGAAAATATCTGTCTCTGCCTCTGTCTGCCTCTGTCTTTGTCACTGCTTCTCTCTTTCTCCCTTTTTCCCTGTCTCCCTGTCTCCCTGTCTCCCTGTCTCTTCCTCTGGAATTATCTGGAGTTTGGAACAGAGGCAATCCTCAATTAAAAAATATTGTAGCCGTGAGCAGAGCAAAAGTCACTCTTTCGGCCTTAGTCTGCCTCTGTCTGACTGTCTGACTCTGCCCCTGTCTGACTCTGCCTCTGCCTGCCTCTGCCTCTGTCTGACTCTGCCTCTGTCTGACTCTGCCTCTGTCTTTATGACTGGAGTGGAGGCAATGCACCATTTAGGGTTGTGTGATTTATTGCTTGAGGAGGCAGAAACAAATCTGCTTTGCTCTCCCTGGGGGGACAGGAGAAACTGTGATGTTTGGCGAATCTTGCTGAGACCCACTGTTCTTTATCCCACCACAACACTGTGTTACACTGCCCACAGCAACTTTAGATATAGCATAGGTGCGCTTTAATCCTAATGTATAGTAATTGGAGACTATCTGGGCATTCTGGACTGGACTCGTTTTAGGGGTTAATATCTTGAACTGTTGCCATCCTAGGTGTTCACTTATCAAACAAATCTTATCTGGTAAAGAAAGCATGGCAGTTACAGGCTTTCCTTTAGCATGTAAATGCAGGCTTCTGGACGATTTTTTAAAATTAAAAAGTCTATAATAAAATTGCGCCGGCCAAATTGTCAGGAAAAATTTAATCCATTACAAAATAATAATTTTATTTATTGATGGAGATATCCGTCGATGTGATCCAACTTAAAAGGCAAATATACTTCACAGGCTGACAAATCCTCAAGCTGCTTGGAAATGAGTGTTTGTATTTTTACGAGGTCCTCATAAGGGACTTCAGCTACCCCGACTGGGCAAAATAGGCAATGATTGTGTTGATTACCCCCGTTTCCAGTGTGCCTGCTGAGAGGGGATTGTTTCTCCGAAACAGTGTAAAGACGGCCTCAAGATCGCACCTTCTTGAGGACAAAGGAGGCTGATGCGCGTCACAAGTTGCTCCAAGGAGTTGGACAGTTTAGACTTCACAACAGCAGCGGCTCCCTTTGAGCAGTAAATATGAGGCAAATCATTGTGTTCGTCAGGCCCAGTCCTAGCAGTTCTGCTGCTGCCCTAGGCAAGATCAGCATATGCCGCCTGTGTCATATATAGTAAAACATAGTTTGGGGGAATGGATTGATAAACTAGAGTAGAGTAATGATGTCAATCATGCGCAATTGGTGCATTTCAGATGAGCTTATTCAGTAGCACATGGAAACGAAACATCGTTGCCAACTATTCACATTGGAGAGTTACAATGTTGCAATCTCTAGGCAGCCAACTGCCTATTGTAGGAACCAGAGTTATCAATAAGCCACGTAAATCATAAATTACAATTAACAGAACATTTATTAACATCTTCCAGTACAGCTGTAAAAAGAGTGAGATATAATTTGAGCTTTGGAAACAAGTGCTTTCATAAATGCATGGGCGGGCCTCGTTTCACAGGATTATTGTAAAATAAGCTTTCTCTCAATGCACCAGCCTTTACAATTTCTTCATTTTGTGGCCGCCTAGAGTGGCCTCTTTCCACTGCTGTGGTGCTGAATCGCAGCGGGAATGGGGAATGGGGCGGGCCGGTCCTGGTGTTTGTAGACAGCCATGTTTTGTTATTTATTAGGCCTAATTAAAATGATCATGCCTAGGCTAAATTCAATTAGAGATGCCTAGAAAACAGTTGTGTTTTGTTACTTATTAATTAAAAATGTTCATACCAACAGCAATTTATATTATACAAATATTATATTTTTGAAGTTGTGTTTTTTACTGTGTAAGGGACTTGTTCTTCTAGGCTAAATGTTTTTTTAAATGTTTTTTTTAATGATATTCAGTTATAATTTATGATGAAGATGCAACAGGCAATGTTTTGCTTTTCAATAAAACCTTTCATGTTGGTATAAGAACATCGTTCTACTTTATTTTATTACAACTTTACAGGCTAATTTCTATTTCTTTTAAGATTAATTAGAATAATCTAAATGTGATTTTCAGCACCGTAGGTGGACGTCCTAATGCGTTAAGCACCCAATGGATATGGATGTCCGGTAAATTTCTCAAATGTTTGGTAAATTAAAATCTTGCCGGCCACGTTGTCCAGCGCCACATTTTCCCAACGGAAACCCTGGGCAGTCAATGGCAATATTTTATACGTTTATACTTGGTAATTCAAACCACCCTATTCCCTAATAGTGCACTACTTTTAACCAGAGCCCTAAGGGTGCCATTTGGAATGCTGTTATAATCCTTTTGTCATAAGTATTTTACTGTGAAGAGAAAACTCTTTCAGGAGAATTTGGGATGAAACTAATTGGTTGAACACGGCAATGTTCTACAGACAGATATAGTAGCATGGAGAGAACCATATCCAATCTGTAAACTCTGTTTCTATCTGCAGCGTTATGCAATGTTAGGCTAGCCAGCATTGGGACAGCCTAAGCTAAGTACACCCCTGACTTTCCAAGTATTGCTGCCACTGTCCAAATGGAGGGGGGGATTCTGTTAAAAACATGCTTAAACAAAACAAGTAAACACAATACATTATATTACTCCCATCCAACACAGCACACCTCAATTCTAAAACACATCCACAGTCATCATTTTCCAACCATTGCCCTTCTCGTACCTGGAGGCCCTCACTCCACAAAAGTATGGGATTTCTATGGTTACGGCCAACTATGCTGTAAACAATGATGCACAGGCCTTTGGAAAGTATTCAGACCCCTTGACTTTTTCCAAATTTTGTTATGTTACAGCCTTATTCTAAAATTGATTAAATTGTTTTTTTACCCTCACTAATCTACACACCAATACCCCATAATGACAAAGCAAAAATAAGTATTCAGACCCTTTACTTAGTACTTTGTTGATGCACCTTTGGCAGCGATTACAGCCTCGAGTCTTCTTGGGTATGACTCTACAAGCTGGGCACATCTATATTTGGGGAGTTTCTCCCATTCTTCGCTGCAGATCCTCTCAAGCTCTGTCAGGTTGGATGGGGAGTGTTGCTGCACAGCTATTGTCAGGTCTCTCCAGAAATGTTCGATCGGGTTCAAGTCCGGGCTCTGGCTGGGCCACTCAACGACATTCAGAGACTTGTCCTGAAGCCACTCCTGCGTTGCCTTGGCCGTGTGCTTAGGGTCGCTGTCCTGCCCCAGTCTGAGGTCCTGAGCACTCTGGAGCAGGTTTTCATCAAGGATCTCTCTGTACTTTGCTCAGTTCATCTTTGCCTCTATCCTGACTAGTCTCCCAGTCCCACCCGCTGATTAATATCCCCACAGCATGATGCTGCTTCACTGTAGGGATGGTGCCAGGTTTCCTCCAGATGAGGCGCTTGGGGGCAAACTACTTGCCCTCCAGGACACCTACAGAACCCGATGTCACAGGAAGGCCAAAAAGATCAGTGGCTTTGAATCAACCGGTCAGTCATATTGGCACTTCCCAGTAGGAGCAGTCCTCCATAGGAATGAATGGAATTCTACCGTATTTCAATTCAAGGACAAAATGACATGTATATAAGTATTATTTTGTTGAAATAGGGACAGTAACATTAGCACTCTAATAAAGATACTTTAAGGAAAAAATGTATGTTTAGCTCAAATTATATTTACATTTACATTTACATTTAAGTCATTTAGCAGACGCTCTTATCCAGAGCGACTTACAAATTGGTGCATTCACCTTATGATATCCAGTGGAACAGCCACTTTACAATAGTGCATCTAAATCTTTTAAGGGGGGGGGGGTTAGAAGGATTACTTTATCCTATCCTAGGTATTCCTTAAAGAGGTGGGGTTTCAGGTGTCTCCGGAAGGTGGTGATTGACTCCGCTGTCCTGGCGTCGTGAGGGAGTTTGTTCCACCATTGGGGTGCCAGAGCAGCGAACAGTTTTGACTGGGCTGAGCGGGAACTGTACTTCCTCAGAGGTAGGGAGGCGAGCAGGCCAGAGGTGGATGAACGCAGTGCCCTTGTTTGGGTGTAGGGCCTGATCAGAGCCTGAAGGTATGGAGGTGCCGTTCCCCTCACAGCTCCGTAAGCAAGCACCATGGTCTTGTAGCGGATGCGAGCTTCAACTGGAAGCCAGTGGAGAGAGCGGAGGAGCGGGGTGACGTGAGAGAACTTGGGAAGGTTGAACACCAGACGGGCTGCGGCGTTCTGGATGAGTTGTAGGGGTTTAATGGCACAGGCAGGGAGCCCAGCCAACAGCGAGTTGCAGTAATCCAGACGGGAGATGACAAGTGCCTGGATTAGGACCTGCGCCGCTTCCTGTGTGAGGCAGGGTCGTACTCTGCGGATGTTGTAGAGCATGAACCTACAGGAACGGGCCACCGCCTTGATGTTAGTTGAGAACGACAGGGTGTTGTCCAGGATCACGCCAAGGTTCTTAGCGCTCTGGGAGGAGGACACAATGGAGTTGTCAACCGTGATGGCGAGATCATGGAACGGGCAGTCCTTCCCCGGGAGGAAGAGCAGCTCCGTCTTGCCGAGGTTCAGCCTGAGGTGGTGATCCGTCATCCACACTGATATGTCTGCCAGACATGCAGAGATGCGATTCGCCACCTGGTTGTCAGAAGGGGGAAAGGAGAAGATTAATTGTGTGTCGTCTGCATAGCAATGATAGGAGAGACCATGTGAGGTTATGACAGAGCCAAGTGACTTGGTGTATAGCGAGAATAGGAGAGGGCCTAGAACAGAGCCCTGGGGGACACCAGTGGTGAGAGCACGTGGTGAGGAGACAGATTCTCGCCACGCCACCTGGTAGGAGCGACCTGTCAGGTAGGACGCAATCCAAGCGTGGGCCGCGCCGGAGATGCCCAACTCGGAGAGGGTGGAGAGGAGGATCTGGTGGTTCACAGTATCAAAGGCAGCCGATAGGTCTAGAAGGATGAGAGCAGAGGAGAGAGAGTTAGCTTTAGCAGTGCGGAGCGCCTCCGTGACACAGAGAAGAGCAGTCTCAGTTGAATGACTAGTCTTGAAACCTGACTGATTTGGATCGAGAAGGTCATTCTGAGAGAGATAGCAGGAGAGCTGGCCAAGGACGGCACGTTCAAGAGTTTTGGAGAGAAAAGAAAGAAGGGATACTGGTCTGTAGTTGTTGACATCGGAGGGATCGAGTGTAGGTTTTTTCAGAAGGGGTGCAACTCTCGCTCTCTTGAAGACGGAAGGGACGTAGCCAGTGGTCAAGGATGAGTTGATGAGCGAGGTGAGGTAAGGGAGAAGGTCTCCGGAAATGGTCTGGAGAAGAGAGGAGGGGATAGGGTCAAGCGGGCAGGTTGTTGGGCGGCCGGCCGTCACAAGACGCGAGATTTCATCTGGGGAGAGAGGGGAGAAAGAGGTCAAAGCACAGGGTAGGGCAGTGTGAGCAGAACCAGCGGTGTCGTTTGACTTAGCAAACGAGGATCGGATGTCGTCAACCTTCTTTTCAAAATGGTTGACGAAGTCATCCGCAGAGAGGGAGGAGGCGGGGGGAGGGGGAGGAGGATTCAGGAGGGAGGAGAAGGTGGCAAAGAGCTTCCTAGGGTTAGAGGCAGATGCTTGGAATTTAGAGTGGTAGAAAGTGGCTTTAGCAGCAGAGACAGAAGAGGAAAATGTAGAGAGGAGGGAGTGAAAGGATGCCAGGTCCGCAGGGAGGCGAGTTCTCCTCCATTTCCGCTCGGCTGCCCGGAGCCCTGTTCTGTGAGCTCGCAATGAGTCGTCGAGCCACGGGGCAGGAGGGGAGGACCGAGCCGGCCTGGAGGATAGGGGACATAGAGAGTCAAAGGATGCAGAAAGGGAGGAGAGGAGGGTTGAGGAGGCAGAATCAGGAGATAGGTTGGAGAAGGTTTGAGCAGAGGGAAGAGATGATAGGATGGAAGAGGAGAGAGTAGCGGGGGAGAGAGAGCGAAGGTTTGGACGGCGCGATACCATCCGAGTAGGGGCAGAGTGGGAAGTGTTGGATGAGAGTGAGAGGGAAAAGGATACAAGGTAGTGGTCGGAGACTTGGAGGGGAGTTGCAATGAGATTAGTGGAAGAACAGCATCTAGTAAAGATGAGGTCAAGCGTATTGCCTGCCTTGTGAGTAGGGGGGGAAGGTGAGAGGGTGAGGTCAAAAGAGGAGAGGAGTGGAAAGAGGGAGGCAGAGAGGAATGAGTCAAAGGTAGACGTGGGGAGGTTAAAGTCACCCAGAACTGTGAGAGGTGAGCCATCCTCAGGGAAGGAACTTATCAAGGCGTCAAGCTCATTGATGAACTCTCCAAGGGAACCTGGAGGGCGATAAATGATAAGGATGTTAAGCTTGAAAGGGCTGGTAACTGTGACAGCATGGAATTCAAAGGAGGCGATAGACAGATGGGTCAGGGGAGAAAGAGAGAATGTCCACTTGGGAGAGATGAGGATCCCAGTGCCACCACCCCGCTGACCAGAAGCTCTCGGGGTGTGCGAGAACACGTGGGCAGACGAGGAGAGAGCATTAGGAGTAGCAGTGTTATCTGTGGTAATCCATGTTTCCGTCAGTGCCAAGAAGTCGAGGGACTGGAGGGAAGCATAGGCTGAGATGAACTCTGCCTTGTTGGCCGCAGATCGGCAGTTCCAGAGGCTGCCGGAGACCTGGAACTCCACGTGGGTCGTGCGCGCTGGGACCACCAGGTTAGGGTGGCAGCGGCCACGCGGTGTGAAGCGTTTGTATGGTCTGTGCAGAGAGGAGAGAACAGGGATAGACAGACACATAGTTGACAGGCTACAGAAGAGGCTACGCTAATGCAAAGGAGATTGGAATGACAAGTGGACTACACGTCTCGAATGTTCAGAAAGTTAAGCTTACGTAGCAAAAATCTTGTTGACTAAAATGATTAAAATGATGCAGTACTGCTGACTGGTGAAGTAGGCTAGCTAGCAGTGGCTGCGTTGTTGACTATGTTTGGAAGTGTTGCTGGCTAGGTAGCCTCGATAACTGGCTAGGTAACCTCGATAACTGGCTAGATAATTACTCTAAACTACACAATTATCTTAGATACAAGGACAGCAAAGACAACTATGTAGCTAGCTAACACTACACTAATCAAATCGTTCCGTTGTACTGTTTCGGTAGAAGTTGGCTAGCTGGCTAGCTAGCAGTGTTGACAACGTTAGGAGGGCGAAAATAGCTGGCTGACTTTGTTTAAAAGTGGAGCTGGCTAGGTAACCTCGATAACTGGCTAGATAACTACTCTAAACTACACAATTATCTTAGATACAAAGACAGCGAAGACAACTATGTAGCTAGCTAACACTACACTAATCAAATCGTTCCGTTGTACTGTTTCGGTAGAAGTTGGCTAGCTGGCTAGCTGGCTAGCTAGCAGTGTTGACGGCGAAAATAGCTGGCTAGCTGACTTTGTTTAAAAGTGGAACTGGCTAGGTAACCTCGATAACTGGCTAGATGATTACTCGAAACTACACAACTATCCTAGATGCAAAGACAACTATGTAGCTAGCTAACACTACACTAATCAAATCATTCCGTTGTAATGATTCGGTAGAAGTTGGCTAGCTGGCTAGCTAGCAGTGTTGACAACGTTAGAAGATTCGATAATTCGATAATAATCTAAACTACACAATTATCTTTGATACAAAGACGGCTATGTAGCTAGCTAAGAAAAAAGTGCTAAGATCAAACAAATCAAGCCGTTGTACTGTAATGTAATTAAATTAAATGTAATTGTAATACTACCTGTGGAGCAATGCGAAATGCGACCACTCGCTCCAACCCGGAAGATATATAATGTAAAAGTATGCATTAATGTGTCTGTAATAGAATAAACGTGTCAGAATCGAATGTAGACATTAATAAATGCATTTCTATAGCTTACAAAAATTTTTTTTTACACTGAACAAAAATATCAACGCAACATGTAATGTGTTGGTCCTGAGCTGAAAGAAAAGATCCCTGAAATGTTCCATACACACAAAAATATTATTTCTCTCAAATGTTGTGCACAAATTTGTTCACAAGGAGTATCAACATAGCTGCACGGAGGCTAAAATATGGTCAGTCATCCATTTATGCACATCATTGGCCATAAGTCTACTTCCTGTTGTGATGCTGATAAAATCAGTACAGGTCTTGATTTTAGGAGACCAGGGATCCAAATGAATGCAAATACTGTATATCTGAGCTCAACAGTTACTGTATCAACTAAAGGAGACAGAGAGAGTGAGAGAGAGCGAGAGCGAGAGTGAGAGAGATCGTTTGAATGCCAATGGCTGTTCTGAATAGCTTATTGTAATTAATGTACACACGGAGTGCTCAGCTCAGTGTGCCACAATTAACCACTCCCAGTACCTTGATGTAGAACACTTCTCCATACTTAACCATCCGTTTGCCAGTGTAATCATGTATTATTCATGGCTTGCCTGACCTGGGGCAGTCCAAAGCAGCCTAACATCCCTCACAGGCCTGCTAGCAGACTGTAAGAACAACACAAGCCTTGTCACTCTTGATTTCCTCTCCTTCGTAACATTACAGTTAACTCTCTACCCCAGGCACTATACGCCAACAGTACAAACCACTACCACACTGCTGGCTCTCTACACCCAAATAGAATAGGATGCAATAGAATAATATACAATAAAATATACTTCATCATCCATTTGGTTAGAGTGGAAATTCTTAGTCTTGTGCCTTTATCAATACACTCCTAGACACACACAAGGGTTGAGAGGCACAGGGTCAGCTGCAGACCACCACACTGGCTAATGATAGGAACTGGACCAGGATTGATTCCCTTTCTGCTTCAAAATACACATTGTTTTCCCTGATTAATTTATACATGGGATTGTTGTTGTAGCCTATAGCAACAAAAATAGGTGAAGACAAGCGTAGGGGAAATACATTTGGCCCTTATTGGGTTGTGCCGTGGCGGAGATCTTTGTGGGCTATACTCGGCCTTGTCTCAGGATGGTAAGTTGGTGGTTGAAGATATCACTCTAGTGGTGTAGGGGCTGTGCTTTGGCAAAGTGGGTGGGGTTATATCCTTCCTGTTTGGCCCTGTCCGGGGGTATCATCGGATGGAGCCACAGTGTCTCCTGACCCCTCCTGTCTCAGCCTCCAGTATTTATGCTGCAGTAGTTTATGTGTCAGGGGCCTAGGGTCAGTTTGTTATATCTGGAGTACTTCTCCTGTCTTATCCGGTGTCCTGTGTGAATTTAAGTATGCTCTCTCTAATTCTCTCTTTCTTTCTCTCTTTCTTTCTCTCTCTCGGAGGACCTGAGCCCTAGGACCATGCCTCAGGACTACCTGGCATGATGACTCCTTGCTGTCCCCAGTCCACCTGGCCATGCTGCTGCTCCAGTTTCAACTGTTCTGCCTGCGGCTATGGAACCCTGACCTGTTCACCGGACGTGCTACCTGTCCCAGACCTGCTGTTTTCAACTCTCTAGAGACAGCAGGAGCGGTAGAGATACTCTTAATGATCGGCTATGAAAAGCCAACTGACATTTACTCCTGAGGTGCTGACTTGCTGCACCCTTGACAACTACTGTGATTATTATTATTTGACCATGCTGGTCATTTATGAACATTTGAACATCTTGGCCATGTTCTGTTATAATCTCCACCCGGCACAGACGGTTTTGGTCTTTCTAGGGAGTTTTTCCTAGCCACCGTGCTTCTACACCTGCATTGCTTGCTGTTTGGGATTTTAGGCTGGGTTTCTGTACAGCACTTTGAGATATTAGCTGATGTAAGAAGGGCTATATAAATTAATTTAATTTGAAATATATATATATATATATACTGATCAGTGTTAAATCTCCATGGATTTGACACTCTGACAGGATTGCCTTGGAGTCCTGGATCAAGGCATCGGAAACTGCAGAGTCCAACCAGGTAAGGATGTTTAAATTGGGTTGAATGCAAAGGTGGTGCAGTGATAAACTGAGGCCATCCTCTGGACAGATCCAGTATTACATGGGGCATGCAAATCTGCAAATGGTCGACTTTCCAAGTAGAGACATACTGCAAGTGGCCAATTGCAACCAATGTAGCTCTGTGCTATGCAATGGGCTTGTTCGACATTCCAACCGACAGTGCAGGCGGACTATTCTACAAATCACCTTGCATCATAACGACTCATTATTATTTGTAGAACATTCAGTCAGTCACTATTCAGCCACAATGCATCATGAATGTGATGCTCTCGAACATAGCCATTACCAGAGACGGAATAATAAGAGCAGAGACAGCTGTTATTGGGCAGTTTCCCATTGCCTCTGGGTATTCCCTCTCTCGTGTGACCATATCTGAGGATGTTTGAACACATGCTCATGCGCGAGAAGGAACGCCCACTTACAGACAAGAACATTGACCAATTTTCTCAATGGTAAACGACATCTTCATTATCCACCATCTTTGCCATTACCGCTGGATTTCTTACAACCCTACGAATGGGAGATTACATGCACATGCGTGCGAAAGCAAATTTGATTGCAACCAAAAAACCCACAAGAATAAGGCCTTGTTCCTTTGCTTAAAACGATTCACTGCGTCTTTGCAGTTGCACCTCCGTTGCATGCCTGCCTCAGCTGGGACAACTTCAGAGATTCCTGTTTTTCTACAGTCAAAATAGGAATCTCTGATGTTGTCCAAGGTTCTCACAAAATAGATGGAAGAGGAAGGGAAACAATTAAATTCAAAAGGCTTTATTGGCATGGGAAAAATGTTTACATTGCCAAAGCAAGTGGAATAGATAAACAAAAGTGAAATAAACAATCAGAAATGAACAGTAAACATTACTCAAAAAAGTTACAAAAGAATAGACATCCAACACCCTATTTTTTCTGTTTCAATGGAAGTCAATGAACTAAGTAGACTAGACACAGCTGATATCGCATTGGTGTCCATGGGAGAGCCAACCCGTTAATTTACCGGAACTGGATTATTTTCAGTGGCAAAAGGGCTGAGAGTGAACGATCTTCATTTATCTGCCATCTCTGACTACAAATCGATCCACATGACAGTGGCACTGCCGTTTTCAACTAAATGTACGTGTGCGAGGAGGAGCGGGGTACGGAAAGTAGTGCAGCCAAACTTGATTTCGAACAATAATGACACACAGTTTATTTTTTATTATAACTGGATTATAGCTCCCTTCCAAATGTCAGATGGGAAACCTCCCATCCAATTGGCGATAGATTTTTATGTGACTATTCTAACATTTGCATTATGAAATACGCAGCATTTCCCTACCAGTAGCGTACAAACACTGTTGCTCTAGCCAACAGCTCGCAGATAGACTGCGGCTAGGGTAGTCTACATGATGGATCTGACACTCACACAAAAACGACACATTCACATGCACTACATACGCGCACACACACTTTCACACTCATCCTATGCTGCTGCAACTCTGTTCTTACTTCACTTTTATTATTATCTATCCTAGTCACTTTGCCCTGCCTTTATGTACATATTTTCCTTAAATACCTGATACCCCTGCACATAGCCCAATTTTGGCCTAAAGGAGCCTAACATTACTCCTTAAGACCTTACATGTTCTGTTAAAAGGCGAATTGGTTCTGGAAGCCAAAACCGCCAAATACTCCATCTAAATGTGAATCGATTCTCAATTGCGGTACGTTTCTAGAAGCGTTGTTTTTGTTATTTCATTCAAAAGTAGTGATTAGGATAGTTTTGTTGCCGAAAATCTGGATAATCTTGATCCACTGCAAGGGTGGATTCAGAAATGTGAAAGGCACTACAAACAAGAAATGTCCATGTAACTAAGGTGAGGTTTAAAAAACGTTATTACATCTGAAAACCAAAGGTTCATTATGGTAAATTAACTGAAGTATAGGTATGTGGTCAGTTTTTATATTGAGAAGTGTCAAATAAATAAATGAATGTACTTAAGGTAAAGTTGAAGTCGGAAGTTTACATACACTTAGGTTGGAGTCATTAAAAATAGTTTTTAACCACTCCACAAATGTCTTGTTAACAAACTATAGTTTTCGCAAGTCGGTAGGACATCTACTTTGTGCATGACACAAGTAATTTTTTCAACAATTGTTTACAGACAGATTATTTCACTTATAATTCACTGTATCACAATTCCAGTGGGTCAGAAGTTTACATACACTAAGTTGACCCTGCCATTAAACAGCTTGGAAAATTCCAGAAGAAAAGAGCTTCTGGATATCAGAACAACGATTATTCACCTCAAACTGGACAAATATTTTTTCTTAAACAGCTTGGAAAATTCCAGAAAATGATGTCATGGCTTTAGAAGCTTACATAATTTGAGTCAATTGGAGGTCTACTTGTGGATGTATTTCAAGGCCAACCTTCAAACTCAGTGCCTCTTTGCTTGACATCATGGGAAAATCAAAAGAAATCAGCCAAGACCTCCCAAAAAAATGTAGACCTCCACAAGTCTAGTTCATCCTTGGGAGCAATTTCCAATCGCCTGAAGGTACCACGTTCATCTGTACAAACAATAGTACGCAAGTATAAACACGATGGGACCACGCAGCCATCATACCGCTCAGGAAGGAGACACGGTCTGTCTCCTAGAGATTAACGTACTTTGGTGCGAAAAGTGCAAATCAATCCCAGAACAAAAGCAAAGGACCTTGTGAAGATGCTGGAGGAAACAGGTACAAAAGTATCTATATCCACAGTAAAACAAGTCCTATATCGACATAACCTGAAAGGCCGCTCAGCAAGGAAGAAGCCACTGCTCCAAAACCGCCATAAAAAAAGCCAGACTACGGTTTGCAACTGCACATGGGGACAAAGATCGTACTTTTTTGGAGAAATGTCCTCTGGTCTGATGAAACAAAAATAGAGCTGTTTGGCCATAATGACCATTGTTATGTTTGGAGGAAAAGGGGGAGTCTTGCAAGCTGAAGACCACCATCCCAACCGTGAAGCACGGGGGTGGCAGCATCATGTTGTGGGGGTGCTTTGCTGCAGGAGGGACTGGTGCACTTCACAAAATAGATGTCATCATGAGGTAGGAAAATTATGTGGATATATTGAAGCAACATCTCAAGACATCAGCCAGGAAGTTAAAGCTTGGTCGCAAATGGGTCTTCCAATTAGACAATGACCCCAAGCATACTTCCAAAGTTGTGGCAAAATGGCTTAAGGACAATAAAGTCAAGGTATTGGAGTGGCCATCACAAAGCCGTGACCTCAATCCTATAGAAAATTTGTGGGCAGAACTGAAAAAGCGTGTGTGAGCAAGGAAGACTACAAAACTGACTCAGTTACACCAGCTCTGTCAGGAGGAATGAGCCAAAATTCACCCAACTTATTGTGGGAAGCTTGTGGAAAGCTACCCGAAACGTTTGACCCAAGTTAAACAATTTAAAGGCAATGCTACCAAATACTGATATAGTGGATGTAAACATCTGACCCACTGGGAATGTGATGAAAGAAATAAAAGCTGAAATAAATCATTCTCTCTACTATTATTCTGACATTTCACATTCTTAAAATAAAGTGGGGATCCTAACTGACATAAAACAGGGAATTTTTACTTGGATTAAATGTCAGGAATTGTGATAAACTGGGTTTAAATGTATTTGGCTAAGGTGTATGTAAACTTCTGACTTCAACTGTAAATGCAGGCTCTATTATGTTTTATTTTAGGTACCTTTATTCATGTGGTTTGCTAATTTCTGTTTCCCTATGACAGTGTAGAAATAGTACATAATCTGTCTCGTAACAATGGCATGGTGTAGGCCTGTTCAAAGCACTGAAAATCTGTATTATGGAATTTGATATTGTGGTATCTGGATCAGAATGATCCTATCCGATTATTTTCACACACAAAAAGAGGATTACAGAATCCTGATCATTCTGATTCTGATGAAAACATTTAAAAAACTGGGCAATGGCATAAATCTGGTGGCCATCAATGGTTGCAATTTTATGATTGTTTCTCTGTGATCATTGTGTCCCACTGGAGTCAAAATAAAAATAAAAGCAGTGTGTCTTGTCTACTAACTTTGATAAATACATAGAATCGTGTATGTTTGACTAAAATCCCGAAGTATCCCTTTAATCCAGAGTTAATTCCTATTAGTATAATGCAAAAACACTGTTTCAGTAAGTGATTTTGAGTGTTGTTTTAACACTATATGGTGTTTGCATATTTCCCATGGTGCCCATATTTCCCAAGTTACCGACTGTATTTTGTTTGTGACAGAGACATGATTGTTGAATTATTTCCTTTTAAAGGCCTGTGGCTTCCACCAAATGAGTACCTAAGGAAATGTTTTCATAACTTTATGGCAATTAATCATAAGTCCTTTCTTTGGTGGCCTCGTTTTACCCTAACACAGTGGTGTTTGGAAAATTCTGGTTTACAAATTACAGGCCACATCAGGACTGCAATTCACATTATAATAGCTGGCAAATTGATGTGTAATTCCTTTTGGAATCCTGTCAGAGTTAGGATATCCAACAGTTGGAATTTTATATTCAACCACAACCTGCATTCAGAATTACATCCAGGGTTAGAATCTCTGGTACAGGAGACTAAACTATTTAAATGGGAACAACCATTTCAGTAACGGGTGCAATAAATCTAACTAACTGATTGGATTCGTTTAGAATTGTTTTATTTATCTTTGTGTAGCATAAGATTAAATCAATCAATGTACATTCAAAAACACAGATATTAAAACAATCCTGAAAAACATATATACCTTCATAGCATGCTGGGAAATATGATAATGACAGGTGTGGTTTTGATGGGATTGTTTCACTCTCCACTGTGTAAAACAATGGTTATTAACACCAACACAGGGGTTATTTTACACAATGACTGTTAATTTAACTCTGTCTGAGTAAATTTAACTCCTGACTACTTTTTTACATTATAAGTGAATTTGTCCAAATACTTATGACTTCTTCAAATGGGGGGACTAGATAGATGAAGTGCTTTCATTTCTAAACGGTAAAACAAATATGTATGAAAATACCCTCAAATAAAATGGTGACCTTCTGTACTGTCGCTTCATATGAAACATTTGATCTCAAATCCAAAATGCTGGAGTATAGTGCCAAATTCAAACATTTAAGTTAGGTCACCGCAAAATCACAGAAAAACACAGCCATTTTTCCAGCCAAAGACAGGAGTCACAAAAAGCAGAAATAGAGATAAAATGAATCACTAACCTTTGATGATCTTCATCAGATGACACTCAAATGACTTCATGTTACACAATACATATATGTTTTGTTCGATAAAGTTCCTATTTATATCCAAAAACCTCAGTTTAAATTGGCGCCATGTTCAGAAATGCCTCCAAAATATCCAGAGAAATTGCAGAGCCACATCAAATAACAAAAATATTCATCATAAACTTTGATGAAAGATACATGTTTTACATAGAATTAAAGATACACTTGTTCTTAATGCAACCACTGTGTCAGATATCAAAAAAGCTTTACGGCAAAAGCACAATATTCAATAATCTGAGAACAGCGTTCAGCCACAAAAGCAAGCCATACAGTTACCCGCCAAATTCTGGAGTCAACAAAAGTCATAAATAGCATTATAAATCTTCACTTACCTTTGCTGATCTTCATCGGAATGCACTCCCAGAACTCCCACTTCCACAATAAATTTTAGTTTTGTTCGGTAATGTCCATCATTTATGTCCAAATAGCTACTTTTGTTAGCGCGTTTGGTAAACAAATCCAAAGTCACGAAGCGCATTCACTAAAAGCAGACGAAATGTCAAAAAGTTCCGTAACAGTCAGTAGAAACATGTCAAACGATGTATTGACGATGAATCTTTAGGATGTTTTTAACATAAATCTTCAATAATGTTCCAACCGGAGAATTCCATTGTCTTCAGAAGTGCGATGGAACAGAGCTCGCTCTCACATGAACGCGCATGGTCAGTGCATGTTCAGGTCATGGCAGACCTTACTCATTCCCCTCTCCTTCGGCCCCACTTCACAGTAGAAGCATCAGACAAGGTTCTAAAGACTGTTGACATCTAGTGGAAGCCGTAGGAAGTGCAAACTGACCCATATCCCACTGTGTATTTGATAGGCGATGAGTTGAAAACCTACAAAGCTCAGATTTCCCACTTCCTGGTTGGATTTTTTTCTCAGGTTTTTGCCTGCCATATGAGTTCTGTTATACTCACAGACATCATTCAAACAGTTTTAGAAACTTCAGAGTGTTTTCTATCCAATACTAATAATATGCATATATTAGCAACTGGGACTGAGGAGCAGGCAGTTTACTCAGGGCACCTCTGGGCACCTTTTCATCCAAGCTACTCAATACTGCCCCTGCAGCCATAAGAAGTTTTAACTTGGCTGTCCAAATAAATACAGATGGGAATATATTCATAGGTTGCACCTCCGCCACTCGGTCACATCAAGCCATTGTTATGAATGCTTTCAAGCCGCCCTCTGCCATAGTGGTGCCCAAAAGTCGTAATAAACCCAGTCATTCTGAACGGGGGCTAATGGTTGTTTTGTCTAAATTACACAATAGTGGCCTGTAAATATGATAACATTGCTAAAGTAGGCAAGTATTTAGTAGGAAACAACTTTGTCATCATTATCATGTCGTCAAATTTACTGTAGACAGATGGCGTCAAAAATAGCTAGCAATGCTCACGTTAGCTATCTAAGATCCGGTGGTCCCCCCTCAATCTTAGCTAGCTAGTGAACGTTATACTTCATCTAAAGTCTTTCAGGCGACATTAAAATGATGAAAAAAGTTTTTTACTACTAATTATTTGCCTCCTTTAGAAATGCCATTGTATTTCCAAGCCACTGCAATGCACTTTTGATGAAATCATCCTCGGCGGCAATTTATAATGCATTGAGTAGAAATGACAGTATTCAGACGTACAGTAGTAGCTTACAGGTCAATGGAAAAGGTGAACTGTCTGTTCTACTGTTAATTTCTAGCCTTTTCTCCTTCCCCCATTTGACACCCAGGTGGCGACAATCATGTCTGTGCCTGGCAGATATATCAGCGTGGATGTTGTCCCACCACCTCAAGCACAACAAGACGGAGCTGCTCTTCTTCCCAGGGAAGGGCCTGTCCGCTCCAAGACCTCTCCATCACAGTTGACAACTCCACGGTGTCCCCCTCCCAGAGTGTAAAGAACCTTGGCGTGACCCTCGACAACAACCTGTCATTCTCTGTAAACATCAAAGCAGTGACTCGCTACTACAGGTTCATGCTTTACAACATCCATAGAGTACGACCCTGCCTCACACAGGAAGCGATGCAGGTCCTAATCCAGGCACTTGTCATCTCCCGTCTGGACTACTGCAACGAGCTGTTGGCTGAGCTCAGCACTTGTGCCATCAAACCCCTGCAAATTATCCTGAATGCTGCAGCCCACCTGGTGTTCAACCTTCCAAAGTTCTCCAATGTCACACCGCTCCTCCGCACACTCCACTGGCTTCCAGTCGAAGCAAGCATCCACTACAAGACCATAGTACTTGCCTACGGAGCAGCAAGAGGAACTGCCCCTTCCTACCTTCAGGCTATGCTCAAACCCTACACCCCAACACGAGCACTACGTTCTGCCACCTCTGGTCTCTTGACCCTCGCACCCCTACGGGATGGTCCAAGCTCTTCTCTGTCCTGGCATCCCAATGGTGGGAAAGGTTCCCCCTGAAGCTAGGAGAGCAGAATCCCAGCCCCTTCTTCCGAAAAACATCTGAAACCCTACCTCTTCAAAGAAAATCTTTAATAATCCCACAGCACCCAACCTCTCCTCGTCACCCCTCCCAATAAAAATATTTTTTTGTCAACTAACACTCACACTAGACTTTTTTCATCGCTTACTAGCTCTGACTTTGCTGATGGCTATTTTGAGAAAATATTGACTTACTATGACTGTGATGTGGTTGTCCCACCTAGCTACAGTAGCAAATGTAACCCAACCAGAGTATGTGAGCAGAGCTGAGCTGGAGCGGAGCGAGAAGTGGAAGGTTCCCAATCTGACTGGAGCGTGGAGGGAGATTCCCAAAGGCTGGAGCCTCGGCCTTCTCGCCCGCTCCAATTTCGCTCCAGTAGCGCTCACTTCACTGACTCAGGGAATGCCCGCCCCAGCATGCATTTACTTGTGTGCTGCGATAGCCCCTTGCTTTAGCTACTGTCACGAAGTTCCCTAATAATGTTCATAAATAAACTGATAAAACACACAGGTGCTAAATCAAGGTGATTTACAAAGATTAGGACCAAGAGCAAGAGAGGGAGTGTGGTGATGTAGTGTTCACAAATAAATAACCATTGTGGAATCTGAAAAGCCATGTATCCCAAAAGCATGCTACGTGCACATGCTAAAAGAAAGGAACGAGGTGGGTAGATAACTAAGTGTGTCATTGTAGCAAAGTATTTATAAACAAAAAAATCTGATCTCTTTAAGGTTTTGTTCATTTTCATTCTGTTATCTATAGAATAGAACATAATTGATTTTGGCCCAATAGGCCTGGCATATTCCCACGTTTAAGGAGCTGTACGTTTTGATTGGGTTATTTTGCCTAAAACACTTTATGCCTACCTATATGTAACCGATGTGAAATGGCTAGCTAGGTAGCGGTGGTGCGCGCTAGCAGCGTTTCAGTCGGTGACATCACTTGCTCTGAGACTTGAAGTAGTGGTTCCCCTTGCTCTGCAAGGGCCGCGGCCTTTGTGGAGCGATGGGTAACGACGCTTCGTGGGTGACTGTTGTTGATGTGTGCAGAGGGTCCCTGGTTCGCGCCCGTGTCGGGGCGAGGGCACGGTCTAAAGTTAAACTGTTACAAATAAACAACTCTGCATCTCTGCCCAGCCTGGCAAGAGTGGCCAAAAGAGTGTTTAGCATCCCCAGTGGCTCTGCAAGTGTGGAAAGGATATTCTCTGCTGCCGGCCGGCTCTCCAGGCACCATCACAAGACTGGCCAAAATTGTGTTTCTAAAATGAATTCAAATGCACTAATAAGTCAGTTTTTGTTTAATTTTAAAAATAATTATAAGTAAGTCACGGCCTATATGCGCAATTTATAGACTGTAATGATTTAATACAACAAAATGTAGTTTAACCGCTGAGCACTTTATGTCCCTACCAGCCTATTGTGTCGCACTGGCAAATGCTTCACAATGTATTTCTTTGTAGGTTATAGCCTTGAAATAATTTAAATAATATAGTCTAAATAATTCATTTTCGTTCCTCCTAGTCTGGCTCCTGACCTATTTAGAGTGTTTATATGCTGTTTAATATGACTTATATCCTATTTGAAATGATGTTCGCTTCTTACATTCACCTTTTCATGTTCTTTCAAATACGTTTAATTTAAATCCATATGGTTTGGTTTAAATACTTAACAAACAGTTGGTAGGTCCAGGTAGTCACAAAACTACCAACAACAAAAAAAGTAAGGGTGTCGGTACAGAGTCAACTTGTTGGGCACTGGTGTCGAGGTAATTGAGGTAATATGTACATAAAGGTAGAGTTATTAAAGTGACTATGCATAGATAATAACAGAGAGTACCAGCAGTGTAGAGGGGGGGGCAATGCAACAGTCTGGGTAGCCATTTGATTAGATGTTCAGGAGTCTTACGGCTTGGGGGGTAGTAGCTGTTTAGAAACCTCTTGGATCTAGACTTGGCGCTCCGGTACCGCTTGCTGTGCGGTAGCAGAGAGAACAGTCTATGACTAGGGTGGCTGGAGTCTTTGACCATTTTTAGGTCCTTCCTCTGACACTGCCTGGTATAGAGGTCCTGGATGGCAGGAAGCCTGGTCCCGGTGATGTCCTGTGCTGTACGCACTGCCCTCTGTAGTGCCTTGCGGTTGGAGGCCGATCAGTTGCCATACCAGGCAGCGATGCAACTCGTCAGGAGGCTCTCGATGGTGCAGCTGTAAAACCTTTTGAGGATCTGAGGACCCATGCTAAATCTTTTCAGTCTACTGAGGGGGAATAGGTTTTGTCGTGCCCTCTTCACGACTGTCTTGGTGTGCTTGGACCATGTTCGTTTGTTGGTGATGTGGACACCAAGATGATGAAGCTCTCAACCTGCTCCACTACAGCCCCGTCGATGAGAATGGGGCGTGCTCGGTCCTCCTTTTCCTGTAGTTCACAATCATCTCCTTTGTCTTGATCACATTTAGGTAGACGTTGTCCTTGCACCACACGGTCAGGTCTCTGACCTCCTCCCTATAGGCTGTCTCATTGTTGTCAGTGATCAGGCCTATCACTGTTGTGTCATCTGCAAACTTATTGATGGTGTTGGAGTCGCGCCTGGCTGTGCAGTCATGAGTGAACAGGGAGTACAGGAGGGAAGTGAGCACGCACCCCTGAGGGGCCCCCGTGTTGAGGATCAGTGTGGCGAATGTGTTGTTACCTACCCTTACCACCTGGGGGCGGCCCGTCAGGAAGTCCAGGATCCAGTTGCAGAGGGAGGTGTTTAGTCCCAGGGTCCTTACCTTACTGATGAGCTTTGAGGGCACTGTGGTGTTGAACGCTGAGCTGTAGTCAATGAATAGCATTCTCACGTAGGTGTTCCTTTTGTCCAGGTGGAAAAGGGCAGTGTGGAGTGCAATAGAGATTACACCATCTGTGGATCTGTTGATGCAGTATGCAAATTAGGGTTGGTCTAGGGTTTCTGGGATAATGGTGTTGATGTGAGCCATGACCAGCCTTTCAAACCATTTCATGGCTACAGACGTGAGTGCTACGGGTCGGTAGTCATTTAGGCAGGTTATCTTAGTGTTCTTGGGCACAGGGACTATGGTGGTCTGCTTGAAACATGTTGGTATTAAAGACTCAGAAAGGGAGGTTGAAAATGTCAGTGAAGACACTTGCCAGTTGGTCAGCGCATGCTCGGAGTACACGTCCTGGTAATCCGTCTGGCCCTGCGGCCTTGTGAATGTTGACCTGTTTAAAGGTTTTACTCACATCGGCTGTGGAGAGTGTGATCACAAAGTCGTCCGGAACAGCTGATGCTCACATGCATGTTTCAGTGTTACTTGTCACGAAGCGAGCATAGAAGTTATTTAGCTCGTCTGGCAGGCTTGTCACTGGGCAGCTCGCGGCTGTGCTTCCCTTTGTAGTCTAATAGTTTGCAAGCCCTGCCACATCCGACGAGCGTCAGAGCCAGTGTAGTACAACTTGATCTTAGTCCTGTATTGACACTTTGCCTGTTTGATGGTTCGTCGGAGGGCATAGCGGAATTTCTTATAAGCTTCCGGGTTAGAGTCTTGAAAGTGGAAGCTCTACCGTTTAGCTCAGTGCGAATGTTGCCTGTAATCCATACAGTCACTGTGGGGACGACGTCATTGATGCACTTATTGATGAAGCCAGTGACTGATGTGTACTCCTCAATGCCATCGGAAGAATCCCAGAACATATTCCAGTCTGTGCTAGCAAAACATTCCTGTAGCTTAGTATGTGCTTCATCTGACCACGTTTTTATTGACCGAGTCACTGGCGCTTCCTGCTTTAGTTTTTGCTTGAAAGCAGGAATCAAGAGGATAGAATTATGGTCAGATTTACCAAATGGAGGGCGAAGGAGAGCTTTGTACGCGTCTCTGTGTGTGGAGTAAAAGTGGTCTGGAGTTTTTTCCCCATGTAACATGCTGGTAGAAATTAGGCAAGCGGATTTAAGTTTCCCTGCATTAAAGTCCCCGGCCACTAGGAGCGACGCATCTGGATAAGCGGTTTCCTGTTTGCTTATGGCCATATACAGCTCATTGAGTGCACTCCTATTGCCAGCATCAGTTTGTGGTGGTAAATAGACAGCTACAAAAAATATAGATGAAAACTCTCTTGGTAATTAGTGTGGTCTACAGCTTATCATGAGATACTCTACCACAGGGGAGCAAAACCCTGAGACTTCCTTAGATTTTGTGCACCAGCTGTTGTTTACAAATATACACAGACCGCCACCCCTTGTCTTACCAGAGGCGTCTGTTCTATCCTGCCGAAAAAGCGTAAAACCCAACAGCTGTATGCTATTCATGTCGTTGTTCAGCCGTTGTTCAGCCACGGTGAAACATAAGACATTACAGTTTTTAATGTCCCGTTGTTAGGATATACGTGCTCGTAGTTCATCTATTTTATTATCCAATGATTGTACGTTGGCTAATAGGACTGATGGTAAAGGCAGATTACCCACTCGCCGTTGGATCCTTACAAGGCACCCAGACCTACGTTCCCAATATCTCCGTCTCTTTCTCCTATGAATGACGAGGATCAGGGCCTTGTCGGGCGTCTGAAGTAAATCCTTCGCGTCCGACTTGTTAAAGAAAAAAATCTTCCTGTACGGGGTGAGTAATCGCTGTCCTGATATCTAGAAGCTCTTTTTGGTCATAAGAGACGGTGGTAGAAACATTATGTACAAAATAAGTTACAAATAACACAAAAAACACGCACAATTTGTTAGGGGACCGTAAAATGGCAGCCATCTCCTCCGGTGCCATTATTGCGGTAGCAACAGTGAAATTAGTGTGTAGCGCTGCAGCCCTTTGTCTCACTGAGAGAGGAGTACGGTCTTTGCTTTATTTAGGAAGGTTGCTACAAAGTTACAAAATAATGTATCACACAAAAGCTATGCAGCAATAGTCAGTCTAATATTGATTCAAAATAGATCTGAAAAGCATAACACTTTTGCCAAAAACATTTGCATGTACAGTTTTCCAATAGTTGCTTATCCACAGGCTTCATATGAAATCTCATTTTGAAATTGATCCTAAGTTCGCTTGTAACAGCACTGTACAATGAATTAAAAGTAACCCTATTGTTTTCTTCTCTGTTCCAGGATCAGTCATAGACATCTCCGTGATATCAGAATCTGACAGTGGGCTGTAGTCAGCCCATTGTTGAGAGCCTCTCTGATGCCACAGACACTGTCCTGCACTGTTCCTACCAGATCTTCTCCTGCCCAACATCAGCCAGGAGCTGCCCCATCTAGCGCTAATGAGCCTTGCGGCCTGAAGAGGGCGCTCATTGACCTGTGTGTGGAGCAGGGGGACCAACAAAGGGAATTCAGGGGATGACTGTGTAGTGTGGAGAATATAATCATTGACCCTAACCTGGTTCCTACCTTCCAACTCACCCTGGTGTTACAGCCAGAGGTGGTGGTGGGGGGGGGGGGGGGGGGGGGGTTGTGGCCCAAGTTGCAGAGGCTCTTTAGGGCCTGGGTCCCCCCAGAGGCAGAATGGGAGACACCCACACACTCTCAGGCTCAGTACCGGGTTCAGAGCTATCAAAAGAAAGCTGTATAGTTCATTAGAGTGCTGACATGGCCAGAGCTATAGGTGTAGTAGATATATCAGACTTGGGTCTAATAATATGTTGATATACTTAATATGCTGTGCTTTGTTTGGTTTGCCCGGTAAAATGGATCTGATGTAATGGTCCCAAAAGTGCAAATCAAGCACACCTCAATAGATTGACTCTGATATGAGTCTGATACTCTGATATGGTCTGATATGCATTGACTAAGCTCTGGACTGAGGACTCAACTACAGTGAGATAAGCCTTGTATTCCTCTGTGTGATAGCAGAAATGAATTCAGAAATACTGTACCAATGTGGTCACCAATGTACCTAAAAAGAACTCACTCCACTTTTGAGGATGTTAGACATCAATATAGCCAAACCCTGAAGTGGATACTCTTTTTATTCCCATAGTGGGGCAAGAAAATATTGTGCAACAATGTTTACTATGCATCAAATGTAGTTTATTTTTTATTCTTAAACCAAACATTTGAATGTTTAAGGGAACATACTGTATCTTGTTAATGGCAGCTTTTCCACATCAATTGACATGTAGGGACAATCAAATGTAAGATATGGGCATTACAATGCAAAACTGCTGTTTTTAAACCATGCATTTGATTAGACATATTTCTTTGATACACAAATATTCACCTGTTAATCTGTACTGCTTTTTGTACTTTCCTTCAAGAACTTTAAAATTAATAAAGAAATTAATAATTTTTCTAATTAAATATCCACATGAAGTACTTTGTTAATGGATCAAATATTTGTCTCTGTAATATTTCAGTGGCACCACATTAAGTCATAATTGTGACTATAAAAGGAAGAGACTGATTTGTGTTAAATTTTAATAAATACAGATTTTCATTTGTGCAATCATTTTCAATAGTCATCTCCATAATCCAATGAGCTACAAGCAAATCCACAGGGTTCATTAAATGATATAGTAAATGACATTAGCTTCTTAACGCCATCTACACTGTGTTGTTAAAAATTACGATGTATAGTATATACAAGTATGAACTATATATATATAAAAATAATTATTGGTTTAGATGTCTATAACAGAAGGCCTTGAGTTGGTTCTTCAAAATATTTATCAAAACATAATAGGGAAAAGGAAGCTTTATTTTAGCAGCTTTAGCAGTATACAGTGCCTTCAGAAATTATGCATACCCCTGTTCCACATTTTGTTGTGTTACAGCCTGAATTCAAAATTGATTAAATAAAAACATGTTCTCATCCATCTACACACAGTAACCCATAATGAAAGTGAAAACATGTTTCTAGAAATGTTTGCACATTTATTGAAAATTAAAAACAGAAATCTAGTGTTCACACACCTGAGGCAATACATGTTAGAATCACCTTTGGCAGCGATTACAGCTGTGAGTCTTTCTGGGTAAGTCTCTAAAGAGCTTTGCACACCTTTGATTGTACAATATTTGCCCATTAATCATTGTTTCAAATTCGTCAAGCTCAGTCAAATTGTTTGTTGATCATTGCTAGACAACCATTTCCACATCTTGCCATAGACTTTCAAACAGATTTAGGTCAAAATTGTAAACTTGGCCACTTGAACATTAACTGACTTTTTGGCTAGAAACTCCAGTGTAGATTTGGCCTTGTGTTTTAGGTTATTGTCCTTATGAAAGGTGAATTCACCTCCCTGTGGCTGATGGAAAACAGACTGAATTAGGTTATCCTCTAGGATTTTGCCTGTGCTTAGCTCAAAGCCGTTTATTTTTTATCCTAAAAAACTCCTGTCCTCAACGATTACCAGCATACCTATAACATGATGCAGCCACCACTATGCTCGAAAATGTGGAGAGTGGTACTCAGTAATGTGTTGTATTGGATTTGCCCCAAACATAAGACTTTGTATTCAGGACAAAAAGTTAATTGCTTTGCCATATTTCTTTAAGTATAACTTTAGTGCCTTGTTGCAAACAGCCATTAAACTCTGTAACTGTTTTAAAGTCACCATTGGCTTCATGGTGAAATCCCTGAGCAGTTTCCTTCCTCTCCGGCAACTGAGTTAGGAAGGTCACCTGTATCTTTGTAGTGACTGGGTGTATTGATACACCATCCAAAGTGTAATTAATAACCTCACCATCCTCAAAGGGATATTCAATGTCTGCTTTGTTATTTTTTACCCATCTACCAATAGGTGCCCTTGCGATGTATTGGAAAACATCCCTGGTTTTTGTGGTTGAATCTGTGTTTGAAGGGACCTTACAGATAATTTTGTGTGTGGGGTAGAGATGAGGAAGTCATTAAAAATCATGTTAAACACTATTACTTATTATGTGACTTGTTAAGCACCTTTTTACACCTGATCTTATTTAGGCTTGCCACTACAAAGGGGATGAATACTTATTGACTCAATATTTAACACATTTTTAATTCAGGCTGTAACACAACAAAATGTGGAAAAGTCAAGGGGTGTTAATACTTTCTGAAGGCAATGCACCATTCAAAAATAAATTTAATCTCTCGTTTTCAAAAAAACTTGACACCCGTCTAGTTCTGCCAGCCTTGAAGTGTTTTTGTATTTAAACCAGCTATCACCTTGTCCGTCTGTTTCACAGTTCTATAGGAAGTTAAGACTGACCACAGGAGTGTGCAGAGAGGGGTCCCCCCGACAGGCCTTATCTGTCTGCAACCCACCATATGGATCTAAGGCAGTTTCTCTCAAATTGCTGCTCCAATTTTTGTGTGGGCTTGAATAGGGCGTTGTATATTGATTTCTTCTCATTCGATTCAAGTACCAAATAATCTGAGGGGGAAAAATAAGTATGGAGCAATTAATAAAACATCAAATGGATCTCCAACAGCAAAACCATTGAGATCGAGGTTTAAATCAGAGTATACAGGCAGCAAGTCATGCAAGCACACATCAAATAGGATAACGATTAATCATGGGCATCGATAATGGAAAATCTATATCAGTAAAAAAAAGAATAATTATACATTGGTTTAATACAATACATTGCAACTGTAAAAGTTCACTTTTCGTTTCACTTCCACAGCTATGTGAAGTCTTGCCCATTGGGCCAGGTGTGAATGTTCTGGGAGCCTAACTTACTCAACCAGTTTGAATGCAATGGAAAGCCCATCCACTGTCGACGATAACCCATCAGCAGGCAATTAAGTATGCTAAATTGAGAGCATGTGAGAACATCTGCGAGAAGGTTTTGTGCATGCAGGAACAGTCATGTATGCTTTTTTACATAATAGCTTAGGTTAACAGAAAGGATAAACCAATATCAAGATATGCCTTGCTCATATCGATATCAAACCGATATCAAACAATATCGAAGTCAAAACGGTATCAATTGATATTGATATCATATCGAATTTACCATTCTGTTTGTTTGTGGGTTCTTATCCATGTAGCATGATCTGAATCTCCGACAGTCGTGAGCAGCTAGGCGTACCCATCCGCTGAGCCCTTTGGTACAAGTCAGAGTCTCCGAAATAACGAGCACGGTACAGCAAGCCTTCCTCTGGAAGAAAAAAACACACAAAAATGTATCCAATATATTGAAAAATATAATCATGCAAATAATCAAAAATAGCTAACTTCAGCATAACTTCACTGCATTGGCCTGGTTAGTAGTTGCTAGAATGCTGGAGAGGACAATGTGAGAGGAAAATAGCCAAGCCAGTACAGTAAAGTACAATACAATATGGCATGATACTGTGAAAAGGGTACCAACTTTGCATGTGTGTTGTGTTAATGTTGGGCTGTGACTTACTCTGTTGCTTCTCCTTCCAGCAGTTGTTCCGGAGGTTGGAGATGTAGTCTTCCTCCACGCTCCTCTCCACATTCCTTAGGTCTTTTCCAGAGTACTCCTTGGTGAAGCTAGCTCCTACGTAGTAAGACACCTTCAGGGTCTGTGTCTGCCTCCGGTTGATGTGGCCCGCACCTCTGCAGCGCAGCACAGGAAGTGATAAAAGAGGATGTGAGAGTGTGACAAACAGGGTGGTTCAACTTCCTAAGTGACATCATGTCATAAAGAATTATAAGAAAAAAAAGGTAAATTAAGTCATACAATCAAAATCTTGACACACAGGTCCCTTACGAGCACAAGAAAAGCTAAACTGTTGTAATAACTGATACCCTCAGATGTAATAAATTATATGTGATAAAGTGATAACAAGAAATGCTTTAGATGTTGTTCATCAATATAATTTTTTACACTGACTCAACTAAAGCCTTTCAAATTTCCTTGTGACAAAACTAACGTTTCATCTATTCTGAAGCTGTGACCCCAAGCTAAAAATGCTGGGTCACGATCCACCACGTCTGTCAAACACTGCTATCATAAGTAAGTAGCAGAGCTGTATAGAAGTTTGTATAACTATTTTATAAGTGAGTAGTAGTAGTGTTAGTGTGTAAAGGAGGACACTGAGACTCACGAGCGGTGGCTAAGGCTGTAGGGGGGAGGGGTCACCATCATCTGGCTGAGGGCGGAGACGAAGATTAGGATGAGGATGGGCATCAGCTGGACAAACAGGGCAAAACCTCCCTATAGGGGAACAGAGAAAGAAAGAGATACAGAGAGAGAAAGAGAGTGAGATAAGAGTCAACCCTGCTTAAGCACTCCCCATGTGAATTCCAAACTGACTCCTAGCCCCTACTCCTTCTTTTAGGTGTTTATGCAGACCTGAAAGGATTGGCAGAACCTCAACCTGCCTGACAGAGGGTAAGATGGAACTATAACAATTGCTTTCAAATATACATGAAGTCTCTAGGGATAGAGGTCGATTTTGTATTCAGCACATACAGTACTAGTCAAAGGTTTGGACATACCTACTCATTCAATGTTTTTTCTTAATTTTTTACAATTTTCTACATTGTAGAATAATAGTGAAGACATCAAAACTATCAAATAACACATATGGAATCATGTAGTAACCCAAAAAAGTGTTAAACAAATCAAAATATATTTTAGATTCTTCAAAGTAGCCACCCTTTGCACTTTTGGCATTTTCTCAACCAGCTTCATGAGGAATGCTTTTCCAACAGTCTTTATGGAGTTCCCACATATGCTGAGCACTTGTTGGCTGCTTTTCCTTCACTCTGCGGTCTAACTCATCTAACTCAAACCATCTCAATTGGGTTGAGGTCAGGTGATTCCATTTTGAATTCAGCACACGTCACAGAATAAGCTAGATAACTAAACACAGTATTCTGTTGAATATGCCATACTAATAAAGGCATTTTAATTAATTATATGAAGAGTGCCTTGGTCCTCCTTTCTTTTTGATGACCAATTTACCCCTTTTACCAAAGAGCACCTTCTATCTACCAACATATACTATTGTGTACCTTAGTAGCGCTTCCCTTCCTCCTCTTTCTACTGTATAAGTTTGACTATTGTCATGGTCAGTACCCTTCATTCTGTCATGAAGTGAGGATGTAAGAAATGTGTCCATTGATCAACAAAAACGAGTCTACAGATTTCACTTACATCCCGCTGTTCTCGCCTCTCTGGTCCTGCTCTATGCTGATGGCCAAAGTGCATTCCCCCGTTTCTGTAAACATGTACATTACCTGGAAGAGAGCAGAACATACAGTATAAAACAACAATTAGCATCCAAACATCCAGGCCAGCAGAACATCATTTAGACCACATTTTTGTCCACAACCAAGATTGTGTTCATTAGGGCATGCAACCGATAATGTTTCAAAACATTTTGCCACAGAAAACAAAAATGTGCTTTTCTTATTGGGGAAATCCAGGAAGTCCCTCCCTGTTTCAGTCCATTTTCTTTCTTTCGTTTGGTGCCTAATTAATAATATGACCCAACTCACGTGATGGGAAACCTCCTCCAAAGAACATGTTGAAGAGGTCCTCGGGCGAGATGTCGGCTTCGAAGTCATGGCGCTGGTGCCTGTGCTGTTGTCTCGTAGGGTGAGCTCTCTCCTCACCATACTGGTCATACTGGCTCCGCTTCTCTGTGTTACTGAGTACAGCGTATGCATTGCCAATGGCTGGGGAACAAAAAAAACACACAGTAACCATTATTCCAAGATGGCGTAGCAGTCGGACGTCTGTTTTGTCTTGTCCCGTGTATATATCGTTTTCTTCATATGTATTTTGTTTACATTTTTAATCTCAATCTCTCAATAACCCAATTTCCATCTACGGACTGAACATACTCTCCTGCAACCCGCCTCTCCCAATGTGGTACGGATCTGCTATTTTTATACTTTAGAACCGGAACCCCATCAGCAGCTAGCCAGCTAACTAGCTACTAGCTAGTAGTCAGTTAGCCACTGCTAGCGGTCATCACCCTTAACTCGGACATCAGCCAGCCTCAGCCCGATCAATCCCTGCCAGTCTACACAGCGTGATATCAACCCAGAGCATATTGGACTGCTTTTTCTCTACCACATCTCTGGATTCCTACCGCAAGTTCTGAACCTTTACACCGGATCATCGCAGCGAGCTAGCAGCTATCCGAGTGGCTATCAATCCATCAGCCAATTCCTGGGCTACAATACCACTTCTGTCAATTGGCCTGGACCCTTTAATGCTGACGCGGAGCCCCGCTGATCCATCACGACTGGTCTGCCGACGTAACCGTCCGAGGGGGTTTCAACAGGCTCTTCCATTGCGACGTTCCATCTGCTAGCCCCGGCCTGCTAGCTGTCTGAATCGCCGTGTCTCCAGCTCACCTAGCTACTCACTGGACCCTATGATCAGTCGGCTACACATGCCTATCCCTAATGTTAATATACCTTGTCGATTGCTGTTTTGGTTAGTGATTATTGTCTTATTTCACTGTAGAGCCTCCAGCCCTGCTCAATATGCCTTAGCTAGCCCTTTTGTTCCACCCCCCACACATGCGGTGACCTCGCCTGGCTTAAATGGTGCCTCTAGAGACAAAACCTCTCTCATCGTCACTGAATCCCTAGGTTTACCTCCACTGTACTCACATCCTACCATAATTTTGTCTTTACATTATGCCTTGAATCTATTCTTCCGCGCCCAGAAATCTGCTCCTTTTGCTCTCTGTTCCGAATGCACTAGACGACCAGTTCTTATAGCCTTTAGCCGTACTCTTATCCTACTCCTCCTCTGTTCCTCTGGTGATGTAGAGGTTAACCCAGGCCCTGCAGCCCCCAGCATCACACCCATTCCCCAGGCACTCTCATTTGTTGACTTCTGTAACCGTAAAAGCCTTGGTTTCATGCATGTTAACATTAGAAGCCTCCTCCCTATGTTTGTTTTATTCACTGCTTTAGCACACTCCGCCAACCCGGATGTCCTAGCCGTGTCTGAATCCTGGCTTAGGAAGGTCACCAAAAATCCTGAAATTTCCATTCCCAACTATAACATTTTCCGACAAGATAGAACTGCCAAAGGGTGCAGAGTTGCAATCTACTGCAGAGATAGCCTGCAGAGTTCTGTCATACTATCCAGGTCTGTGCCCAAACAATCGAGCTTCAACTTTTAAAAATTCACCGTTCCAGAAACAAGTCTCTCACCGTTGCCACTTGTTATAGACCCCCTTCAGCCCCCAGCTGTGCCCTGGACACCATATGTGAATTGATCGCCCCCCCATTTATCTTCAGAGTTCGTACTGTTATGTGACCTAAACTGGGACATGCTTAACACCCCGGCCGCCCTACAATCTAAGCTAGATGCCATCAATCTCACACAAATTATCAAGGAACCTACCAGGTACAACCCTAAATCCGTAACCATGGGCACCCTCTTAGACATCATCCTGACCAACTTGCCCTCTAAATACACCTCTGCTGTCTTCAACCAGGATCTCAGCGATCACTGCCTCATTGCTTGTGTGTGTAATTGGTCCGTGGTCAAACAACCACCCCTCATCACTGTCAAACGCTCCCTAAAACACTTCAGCAAGCAGACCTTTCTAATGGACCTGGCCCGGGTATCCTGGAAGGATATTGACCTCATCCCGTCAATAGAGGATGCCTGGTTGCTCTTCAAAAGTGCTTAAATAAGCATGCCCCATTCAAATAAATGTAGAACTAAGAACAGATATAGCCCTTGGTTCACCCCTGACTTGACTGCCCTTGACAAGCACAAAAACATCCTGTGGCGTTCTGCATTAGCATCGAATAGCCCCCGCAATATGCAACTTTTCAGGGAAGTCAGGAACCAATATACTCAGTCAGTTATGAAAGCTAAGGCTAGCTTTTTCCAACAGAAATTTGCTTCCTGTAGCACTAATTCCAAAAGGTTTTGGAACACTGTAAAGTCCAGGGAGAATAAGAGCACCTCCTCCCAGCTGCCCACTGCACTGAGGATAGGAAACACTGTCACCAAGACAAATCTACAATAATCGATAATTTCAATAAGCATTCTTCTAAGGCTAACCATGCTTTCCACCTGGCTACCCCTACCCCGGCCAACATCTCAGCACCCCCTGCAGCAACTTGCCCAAGCCCCCCCCGCTTCTCCTTCACCCAAATCCAGACAGCTGATGTTCTGAAAGAGCGGCAAAATCTGGATCCCTACAGATCAGCTAGACTAGACAATCTGGACCCTCTCTTTCTAAAATTATCCACGAAAATTGTTGCAACCCCTATTACTAGCCTATTCAACCTCTCTTTCGTATCGTCTGAGATCCCCAAAGATTGGAAAGCTGCCGCGGTCATCCCACTCTTCAGAGGGGGAGACACTCTAGACCCAAACTGTTATAGACCTATATCCATCCTGCCCTGCCTTACTAAAATCTTCGACAGCCAAGTTAACAAACAGATCACCGACCATTTAGAATCCCACCGTGCCTTCTCCACTATGCAATCTGGTTTCTGAGCTGGTCATGGGTGCACCTCAGCGACGCTCAAGGTCCTAAACGATATCATAACCGCCATCAATAAAAGACAGTACTGTGCAGCTGCCTTCATCGACCTGGCCAAGGCTTTCGACTCTGTCAATCACCGCATTCTTATCGGCAGACTCAATAGCCTTGGCTTCTCAAATGACTGCCTCGCCTGGTTCACCAACTACTTCTCAGATAGAGTTCAGTGTGTCAAATCGGAGGGCCTGTTGTCCGAACCTCTGGCAGTCTCTATGGGGGTGCCACAGGGTTAAATTCTCAGGCCAACTCTTTTCTCTGTATTTATCAATGATGTTGCGCTTGCTGCTGGTGATTCTCTGATCCACCTCTACGCAGATGACACCATTCTGTATACATCTGGCCCTTCTTTGGACACTGTGCTAACAAACCTCCAAACGAGCTTCAACACCATACAATACTCCTTCCGTGGCCTCCAACTGCTTTTAAATGCCAGTAAAACTAAGTGCATGCTCTTCAACCAATTGCTGCCCGCACCCTCCCGCCCGACTAGCATCACTACTCTGGATGGTTCTGACCTAGAATATGTGGACAACTACAAATACCTATGTGTCTGGTTAAACTGTAAACTCTCCTTCCAGACTCACATTAAGCATCTCCAATCCAAAATTAAATCTAGAATCGGTTTCCGATTTCGCAACAAAGCCTCCTTCACTCATGCTGCCAAACATACCCTCGTAAAACTGACTTTCCTACCGATCCTTGACTTCGGCGATGTCATTTACAAAATAGCCTTCAACACTCTACTCAGTAAACTGGATGTAGTCTATCACAGTGCCACCCGTTTTGTCACCAAAGCCCCATATACTACCCACCACTGCGACCTGTATGCTCTCGTTGGCTGGCCCCCACTACATATTCGTCGCCAAACCCACTGGCTCCAGGTCATCTATAAGTCTTTGCTAGGTAAAGCCCCGCCTTATCTCAGCTCACTGGTAACCATAGCAACACCCACCCGTAGCACACGCTCCAGCAGGTATATTTCACTGGTCATCCCCAAAGCCAACACTTCCTTTGGCCGCCTTTCCTTCCAGTTCTCTGCTGCCAATGACTGGAACGAATTGCAAAACAATAACTGAAGCTGGAGTCTTATATCTCCCTCTCTAACTTTAAGCATCAGCTGTCAGAGCAGCTTACCGATCACTGTACCTGTACACAGCCAATCTGTAAATAGCACACCCAACTACCTCATCCCCATATTATTACTTACCCTCTTGCTCTTTTACACCCCAGTTTCTCTACTTGCACATCATCATCTGCACATCTATAACTCCAGTGTTAATGCTAAATTGTAATTATTTCGCCTCTATGGCCTATTTATTGCCTTACCTCCCTACTCTTCTACATTTGCACACACTGTACATAGCTTTTTCTATTGTGTTATTGACTGTACGTTTGTTTTTGTGTAACTCTGTGTTGTTGTTTTTGTCGCACTGCTTTGCTTAATCTTGGCCAGGTCGCAGTTATAAATGAGAACTTGTTCTCAACTGGCCTACCTGGTTAAATAAAGGTGAGGGGGGAAAAAAAACTAAAAACTAAAAACTTCAGCTAAGCTTTTAACTTCTTATGGCTGGGGGCAGTATTGAGTAGCTTGGATGAATAAGGTGCTCTGAGTAAACTGCCTGCTACTCAGGCCCAGAAGCTAAGATATGCATATTATTAGTCGATTTGGATAGAAAACACTCTGAAGTTTCTAAAACTGTTTGAATGATGTCTGTGAGTATAACAGAACTCATATGGCAGGCAAAAACCTGAGAAAAAAATCCAACCAGGAAGTAGGAAATCTGAGGTTTGTTGGTTTGCCTATCCAATATACAGTGTCTATGGGGTCATATTGCACTTCCTAAGGCTTCCACTAGATGTCTACAGTCTTTAGAACCTTGTTTCAGGCTTCTACTGTGAAGGATGAGGGAATGAGAGCTGTTTCAACCAGGTGTCTGGCAGAGTGCCATGAGCTCACTCAGGCGTGACCCGTGAGAGGTAGCTGCGTTCCTTTTCGTTTCTAAAGACAAAGGAATTCTCCGGTTGAAACATTATTGAAGATTTATGTTAAAAACATCCTAAAGATGTATTCTATACATCGTTTGACATGTTTCTACGAACTGTAATGGAATTTTTTGACTTTTTGTCTGGCCTGCGCGTCATGAATTTGGATTTTTGAACTAAACGTGCGAACAAAAAGGAGGTATTTGGACATAAATTATGGACTTTATCGAACAAAATAAACATTTATTGTGGAACTGAGATTCCTGGGAGTGCATTCTGATGAAGATCATCAAAGGTAAGTGAATATTTATAATGCTATTTCTGACTTCTGTTGACTCCACAACATGGCGGGTACCTGTATGGCTTGTTTTTGTGTCTGAGCGCCGTACTCAGATTATTGCATGGTGCGCTTTTTCCGTAAAGTTATTTTGAAATCTGACACAGCGGTTGCATTAAGGAGAAGTTTATCTAAAGTTCCATGTGAAACACTTGTATCTTTTATCAATGTTTATTATGAGTATTTCTGTAAATTGATGTGGCTCTCTGCAAAATCACTGGATGTTTTGGAGGCAAAACATTACTGAACATAACGCGCCAATGTAAACTCAGATTTTTGGATATAAATATGAACTTTATCGAACAAAACATACATGTATTGTATAACATGAAGTCCTATGAGTGTCATCTGATGAAGATCATCAAAGGTTAGTGATTTCCCTATTTCTGCTTTTTGTGACTCCTCTCTTTGGCTGGAAAAATGGCTGTGTTTTTCTGTGACTAGGTACTGACCTAACATAATCAGATGGTGTGCTTTCGTCGTAAAGCCTTTTTGAAATTGGACACTGTGGTGGGATTAACAACAAGTTTATCTTTAAAATGGTGTAAAATACTTGTATGTTTGAGGAATTTTAATTATGAGATTTCTGTTGTTTGAATTTGGCGCCCTGCACTTTCACTGGCTGTTGTCAAGTCGATCCCGTTAACGGGATCTCAGCCGTAAGTACTTAAACATACTTTGCAATGATGGTATACTTCAGATATGACATTGTGTACTTATTAGCAAGCAGTGAAATTTCAACTGCCAGAAAATAGGTTACCTTTAAATGCCTCTGTGGCTCCTGGAGCATGGTTTTTATCAGGGTGGAATTTCAGGGCCAGTTTCCTGTAGGACTTCTTCAGGTCCTCCTCCCCGGCGTCCTTTTCAACTCCCAGAATCTCATAGTAGTCTTTACAACTCTTTATTCTACACACATGGCATAAGAGAAGCAAAGAGAAAGTAAACAAGTCAGTGAAGCAAACCAAATAGTCGAGCAATGAGCAAGAAACAAACAATGAACCATGTAGCACTATCTCAGGTTGTCTGAATCATTCTAAAGTATGCGTGTTAAAACATAATTTAGACAGAGGTTATAATTATCAAAGTATACAAAGTAGATGTTCCCCTTAAACACAGATCTAGGATAATTGAATCAACCCCAATCCTGATTCCAAACCTTAACCATTAGAGAGGATAAACAAATACCAAATCCTGGACCAGCGGTTAGGGAACTCATTCTGGCTCTGTTAAACGTAATAAGTACACACAGACATACTTTTTAACAGCATCCAGCTGATCTGATGTGTATGGTTTGGCTGAGTCTGTGGCTTCGTCTCCATGGCTACGTTGTCTCACTCCAGAACCATCCCCATTCATAGGCCTCTCTTCTTCATCCGGTGGTTTCCTATTCTGTTCGATGGACTCTAGTAAACCTGGGTGGATAGGAATAGGTTTACGGGACAGCTGCAGATGATAAGTGATAACGTTGGCATGTCACTGCAGCCATATAACTTACACTTCTCTCCCCATAACTAAGGCAAATGTAAGACGTGCATCACAGTACAGTAAGGCCTACATTTTATCTCCAACACTATTTTGTAACTATGCAACATTACAGCAATGTTGGTGGTGCCACCTGTGTCAGCATATCACAAGCAAGAAAGTTAGGGAAGTAGTTACTAGCTAGCTTGGCCATTCATGTACTGTAATGTAAGCGCCTTAGGTGGGCTGGGTATGGGTTTCTCGAGAGCTAACGGGGTCGATAGCTAACGTTAACAGGCTTGTTGTTAGCTTGCAAGCTATCTCAGATGTTTATCATTAACATGAGAAATCACTCAACATGCCATAACAAAGATTAGTTGTTGATAACAAAATGAACTACAAGTACCACCTCTCCAAAAACTGAGGTCGATGTCATGCTAGCTAAAAGTTAGCAGATTTGGTTCTGAGTGTACTTTGGCCCACCACCAACTGACAGGTAATACTGCACGCATAAAAATAGATAATCAACGTACTTTTGGCCTGATCGGTTGGAAACAAACGCTGTGCCTTTTCTAGAAACCTCTTAGCTTTGTCTGGTTGGTTATTACTGAGCGCACTTATAGAAATCTTTATACACCGTTCAGCTTCGTCCTTGTTTGATTCCATCGCGACAGCGGAACTAGTCTGTTTACTCGCCAGCTGGTCGCTCTATGATGGCGTCACCGGGAAGGTAAAAAAAAGTTGGAACTTAAATAATACGTCATTGAATTTCAATCTCCGTGTACATGTGTACATTCAGGGTCAGTGACTAATTCATTTTAACATAGTTGGCTTCAAATTGCGAATTGTGATACATTGCGATATACCCATTCTTTATGTGTTTGGTGGTCTAAGCTATTTGTCAAATTGTAAATACAGAAATACATGTATTGTAACATAAGTGGCTAAACAATAAATTAAAAAAAAGCTAGCTTCGTTCAAGCTAACTGATCAACGGAGGCGTCCAAGGATCAATAATCCCAATGTATGTACAACAGCCGTTAAAACGTGTGTGTTCCTGTGTATAGTTTAATCATATAGTCCCCCATTTGCCATGCTTTTAATACTAGCAGGTTTAAGGCCAGCATTACTAAAACATAAGATAGTAAATGTTCTGGTGAAGGCATGTCTATGCTCGGGAGCCAAGGATGATGATGATACCACCACCAACCCAGGGAAACCACCAAAATTATCAAAGAAGAAATGGAGAAAGAAGTTCAGGAACAAGCCTGCATCAAATGAACACCTGCCCTGGGAGGAGAGACTGGCCGACTCTGTCACTCCTCTGTGGCGGCTGAGTTACTACGATCAACTCCAGCTGAAACAGAAGCACCAGGAGAGGATCCTACTACAGCTCTCAGATCAGCTCTTATGTGGAGAGTCGACCCAACATAAGGCCTTGACACAATGTCCTTCTCCGCCCAGGAGTACCAAACTCAGCTTCCCTCTGCTGCCTATCTTACCGTCACCTGTCAGGGACGGCTACCGCAACAAGTCTACCTTCTCGGTCAACCGTGGCGTGGATGGCAACCCTAAGACGGTGGGGTTCTACGTGGGAACGGGAAAGGTGGGAAACATTGTGTGTGTGAACGGGGACCACCTCCTCAACATGCCCGAGAGACATAAGCTGGTGGCCAGGTGCTACCAGGACTTCCTCCGCCTTTCAGCCCTGGAGCCCTGTCTGCTGTTCCACGACGGAGGCCACTGGAGGGAGGTAGGATAGTATCTAAACCCAGTTCAGAGGGCCCACCAGTAGTTTCATATATTTGATGTATCCTAACACCATCACAACTGATTCAAATCAAATTAATAGTGGCATTCCTTCTTGATCAGATCTCACAACACTTGTATAGGTGTTTAACATATCAGCTAACCACATCATATGATATAGCAAGCAATCTGATGCCCGACTGTGCAGTCGATGAAGTGGCAAACAACCATTGGTTGATGCAATGCAACGGCCCTTTTTGAGAGCATCAAAACTGTGATGCATCTTAGGTAAATTAACTGACTTGACTGATCTACAAATAATAATGGTGCTCAGAAAGTGACTTTTTGGACATGAATGCCAAAACATTCAAGAGATAAAGGTGCTCAAAGTTGACCTATTTTGCATACCCACCATACCATGAGACATCCATGTCTTCATCACTGGAAAATGTAAACGGTTGAGGTTGATATATTTTAAAACCTTACAAACAGGGTCGTCAACTATTTGATAATTTCTTGATAATTTTTAGATACATATAAATTGTCTTTTACATTTTTTCCCCCCTAAATCTCAATGATCAAAAAAAGTGGAAATTCAGATTTTTTTCATATTCACATATTTCGTAGTTTTTAGCTCATCTGAGGTTTTTGAGTTGTGCCCGCCATCAGTTTAGACATAACATGTTCTTCAATACAGGGTGGGTGTCATGTATTCACTTGTAGCCTACTTCTCAGCTGAGATGCCTGTGAGAAGGACCCAATCACGTGATGGGCATTGGCTAATGAGATATCTGAGATAGCCATGTGAGTGAGAGGTGCTTCGGAGCACGGCAGCCGGGAGAAGGGAATTATTATATTCAGCCCAAGGGCACAACGGCCACAGAAGGCATAGATTTTTTTAGGGGGCATTACGGCCACACAAAGGGGATGCCGCCGGGAAATTCGAGGCCTGCTGAGATTGCAGCCTGCAATACAAACAAATCAGAGCTCATGCCTTTCATGCAACTTTTTTCAAGTCATCATTAGAGTCGCATCACGCAGCCTTAAAATGTATTAACATATAGCCCAACATTTGTATCACAACTAAAGTTGCATACATAACTCTAAATTAAGCATATAGGAAGAGCTGTTTCTTTGTAAACCGCTCAACACAGAATAGTCGCATGTGTGCACTTCCTTGGAAATCGTTTGGAGAAAATATCCTTTCTATTTTATTCAGCTATGTTCAATTGTATTTTTTATTGTGATAGTGTCGGCCAGGGGCACTCAACTCTTACCCTACAAGGTCCGGCGCCTGCTGGTTTTCTCTTCTACCTGATAATTAATTGCACACACCTGGTGTCCCAGGTCTAAATCGGTCCCAGATCAATGAAAAAAAGTAATGAAACTGGCTTTAAGGTCCAGAGTTGAGTTTGAGGGGTGTAGGCTATATTAAATGGATTTATTCGACTTTTTTAAATGTAGATGTTCCAAAGGTCTTCATCAGTGGCTTGTAGGCTAGGCACAGGAGATGCTAAATGTGTTTTAGTTAATTACGGTCAATTACTGTTAGACGGGCAGTTATTTTCTTGACAATCACCGGCTGACAAAATTTCATGACCGCCACAGCCGTGTTCAAGAGTGTCAAATCCATGATGCATTGTGGGTAAATTGTGACTGACTGACTCAACTACAAATAATAACTAGTCGTTTATTTATGACGCAAGGTGATTCGTAGATAAGTCAGTCAGATGTCGAACAAGCTCAATGGTACAGGTGTTTCAGCTGTTCTTGTGTTGGAATACTTCAAATATATAGAACTGCTGGTGGACTGGGATTTTTTATTTGACCTTTATTAACTAGGCAAGTCGAGAACAAATTCTTATTTTCAATGACGGCCTAGGAACAGTGGGTTAACTGCCTTGTTCAGGGGCAGAATGACAGATTTTTACCTTGTCAGCTAGGGGATTTGATCTTGCAACCTTTCGGTTACTAGTCCAACGCTCTAACCACTAGGCTACCTGCCGCCCCAATGAAAAAGGCTGGGATAGGATAGGCCGATACTTTATTGTTGCTGGGGGGGGGGGGGGGGGGGTAAATTGTCTTCGACACAGTACTGCTGTATACACATGAACCCTATAAATTATTACACACTCACAGGTGACAGTGAGGACCAACGCAGCAGGCCACACCATGGCCATCGTCTATTTCCACCCACAGAGGCTCACCCCGGAGGAGATAGAGGTCCATAAGTCCTCCCTGGTGGAGTACTTCACCCAGGGGCCTGGTGCCATCTGCCAACTAGACTCCCTGTACTTCCAGGAGAGCTCCATGACCCGTTGCAGCCACGAGGAATCCCCCTACCAGCTGCTGCATGGCCAGCCACACATACACGAGGAGGTGAATACAATACAATGCAATACAATATCACTGCAGTCTGTACTCCTCTGCAAATTGGCAGTCAATGGTACTGATATTATAATTTTTCACGCTTCATGTCCAAATCATCAATAAGTAACTTAATTGAGCTACACAATACATTTTAATACTTTAGCATGATTTGAACATGAATTGCAAAAAAATCTAAAATCAATACCATTTTACTTCCATTTGATTAGAATTTAGCATTTGGAAGCAGTGGCCAGGTAAATAAAACCAAAGCATGGGATTGCTGTCATCATACCTTGTCCATAGACTGCTTACAGCAGGGGTACTCAACTACTATTTGAGAAGGTTCAGTGACATAAACTTCCAGGGTGGCAAAGGTCCGGATGGATATCGTCCTTTATCGGCGCTGTGGTACAGCGTAGTAACAAACATAGTTGTCTACGACTTAGGAAACATGTTGTTATATAAAATGTACATTAATTACATTAAATGAGACTAAGAATTTTAATTAATTACATTATTTCGAATGTAAACATGTGCAACATTGCTGAAGAACAAAAGTGGTTGCATAATTGTCTATGCAAAAAGTGCACTGTGAACCATTTTTTTGTTTGTATTTTTTTTTTTTTAAATGAGCCCCTTTTCTCCCCAATTTCGTGGTATCCAATTGTTAGTAGTTACTATCTCATCGCTATAACTCCCATACGGGCTCGGGAGAGACGAAGGTCGAAAGCCATGCGTCCTCCGAAACACAACCCAACCAAGCCAAGCCGCACTGCTTCTTATCACAGCGCGCATCCAACCCGGAAGCCAGCCGCACCAATGTGTCGGAGGAAACACCGTGCACTTGGCGACCTGGTTAGCGTGCACTGCGCCCGGCCCGCCACAGGAGTCGCTAGTGCACGATGAGACAAGGATATCCCTACCGGCCAAACCCTCCCTAACCCGGACGATGCTAGGCCAATTGTGCGTCGCCCCATGGACCTCCCGGTTGCGGCCGGCTGCGACAGAGCCTGGGCTCAAACCCAGAGTCTCTGGTGGCACAGCTAGCACTGCGATGCAGTGCCTTAGACCACTGCGCCACCTGGGAGGCCTTTTATTTTATTTTAAAAAATAAAATAAAAGTGCATGTTTTCTGGAGAACAAAGGAGAGTTGAACAAAAATAATATTCTGAATGCACAGAATGTCACCCAGGGCCTTGACCTACATTAATAATGAGAGAAATTACACTTTCGGTCTCCTGCCAATGCTTTGAACTTTGACACAAACGGTATGAGAGCAACTCTGAGACACTGGTGCAGGTGTTCATTGGTGAGCCTGGTGCGGTATTTGTTTTGAATAAAGTTAATTGTGGGGAAGGCTGATTCACAGCTGTATGTGAAGCCAAACATGGTCAGGATGTACAGTGCATTCTGAAAATATTCAGACCCCTTGACTTTTCTCACATTTTGTTATGTTATAGCCTTATTCTAAAATTGATTAAATCGTTTCCCCCCTCAATCTACACACAATACCCCATAATGAAAAAGCACAAACAGTTTTGATTTTTTTGCACATTTATAAATAATAAGAAACTTAAATAACTTAAATATCACATTTACATAAGTATTCAGGCCCTTTGCTATGAGACTCAAAATTGAACTCAGGTGCATCCTGTTTCAATTCATCATCCTTGAGATGTTTCTACAACTTGATTGGAGTCTACCTGTGGTAAAGTGCACTTCAGAGCAAACACCAAGCCATGAGGTCAAAGGAATCGTCTATAGAGCTCTGAGACATGATTGTGTCAGCACAGATCTGGGGAAGGGTACCAAAACATTTCTGCAGCATTGAAAGTCCCTAAGAACACGGTGGCCTCCATCATTCTTAAATGGAAGAAATTTGGAACCACCAATACTCTTCCTAGAGCTGGCCCCCCAGCCAAACTGAGCAATCAGGGTAGAAGGGCCTTGGTCAGGGAGGTGACCAAAAACCCGATGGTCACTCTGACAGCGCTCCAGAGTTCCTCTGTGGTGATGGGAGAACCTTCCAGAAGGACAGCCATCTCTGCAGCACCACCAGGTCTTTATGGTAGAGTGGCCAGATGGAAGCCCCTCCTCAGTAAAAGGCACATAACAGCCTGCTTGGAGTTTGCCAAAAGGCAAATAAAGGACTCTCAGACCATGAGAAACAAGATTCTCTGGTCTGATAAAACCAAGATTGAACTCTTTGGCCTGAATGCCAAGCGTCACATCTGGAGGAAACTACGGTGAAGCATGGTGGTGGCAGCACCATGCTGTGGGGATGTTTTTCAGTGGCAGGGACTGGGAGACTAGTCAGGATCAACGGAAAGATGAACAGAGCAAAGTACAGAGAGATACTTGATGAAAACCTGCTCTAGAGTGCTCAGGACCTCAGACTGGGGCGACTGTTCACCTTCCAACAGGACAACGACCCTAAGCACACAGCCAAGACAACGCAGGAGTGGCTTCGGGACAAGTCTCTGAATGTCCTTGAGTGGCCCAGCCAGAGTCCGGACTTGAACCCGATCAAACATCTCTGGAGAGACCTGATAATAGCTGCGCAGCAACGCTCCCCATCCAACCTGACAGAGGTTGAGAGGATCTGCAGAGAAGAATGGGAGAAACTACCCAAATACAGTTGTGCCAAGCTTGTAGTTTCATACCCAAGAAGACTCAAGGCTGTAATCGCTGCCAAAGTTGCTTCAACAAAGTACTGAGTAAAGGGTCTGAATACTTATGTGAATGTGATATCAGTTCTTTTATTTATATATTTGCAAAAATGTCAAACTGTTTTTGCTTCGTCGTTATGGGCTATTGTATGTAGATTGATGGATTTTTAAATCCATTTTAGAATAAGGTTGTAAAATAACAATGTGGAAAAAGTCAAGGGTTCTGAGTACTTTCCGAATGCACTATACGCATTAAACTACACAGTAAAAAAATGCAAGAACAACATTGTATTAACATGTAGTTACATAGTAGCTGCTTTTTATGTATATTTTTTATTTATTGTATATATATATTTTTTTTAGGGGGTAGATCAGCTTTAATATTGCAGATAGATTGTAGCTTCCATCAATGTAATTGTCTGCATCATTTCCAAATCCCCCATATATTTTTTTGCAAATATACAGTACCAGTGAAAGTTTGGACACAACCTACTCGTTCAAGGGTTTTTATTTATTTTCATTATTTTCTACATTGTAGAATAATAGTGAATACATCAACACTATGAAATAACACATATAGAATCATGTAGTAACCAAAAAGTGTTAAATAAATCAAAATATATGTTATATTTGAGATTCTTCAAATAGCCACCCTTTGCCTTAATGACAGCTTTGCACTCTCTTGGCATTCTCTCAACAAGCTTCATGAGGTAGTCACCTGGAATGCATTTCAATTAACAGGTGTGCCTTGTTAAAAGGTAATTTGTGGAATTTCTTTCCTTAATGCATTTGAGCAAATCAGTTGTGTTGTGACAAAGTAGGGGTGATATACAGAAGATAGCCCTATTTGGTAAAAGACCAAGTCCATATTATGGCAAGAACAGCTCAAATAAGCAACAAGTCACCTGGAATGCATTTCAATTAACAGGTGTGCCTTCTTGAAAGTTAATTTGTGGAATTTCTTTCCTTAATGCGTTTGAGGCAATCAGTTGTGTTGTGACAAGGTAGGGGTGGTATACAGAAGATAGATTTGGTAAAAGACCAAGTCCATATTATGGCAAGAACATTTCATATAAGCAAAGAGAAAAGACAGTCCATTACTTTAAGACATGAAGGTCAGTCAATGCTGAAAATTTCACGTTGAAAGTTTCTTCAAGTGCAGTCGCAAAAACAATCAAGCGCTATGATGAAACTGGCTCTCATGAGGACCGGCACAGGAAAGGAGGACCCAGAGTTACCTCTGCTGCAGAGGATAAGTTAATTAGAGTTACAAACCTAAGAGATTGTAGCCCAAATAATTTGCTTCAGAGTTCAAGTAACAGACACATCAACATCAACTGTATAGAGGCTTTCATTGCCAAATTGCTGCAAAGAATTATGCATTCATTAATGAATACTGAAATCGGACTTTCTTGTTAAGTGTCCGATAATCTACCATTTACATAGGAGTGGTTAAAACATGCTAATAACGGTCCTCTGAGTATATCAAAAAAAAGTTTGGTATACCTCAACTGGTATGCCATCCAGCCCTGGAGTTTTCCCAGATTTAAAGGCTTTAATTGCATCAAGAAGTTCCTCCTCTGTAATTTCACCTTCACATTATTATTTCTGTACAGCTGTTAATTTTACATTATTAATAGAATAAAATCCATACGATTAGCTTCGGTTAGAGGAGATGGAGACTGAAACAAAAACATGTTTAAAGTACTCTTTCAAAATTTCATTTGGTGAATCATGGGTGAATCCATCATTTGTAGCAAGTTTAACTCATTTCTTTTTGGTAGCATTTCTATGTTGAAGATGAAAATATTATTTGGTGCATTTTCCCCCATATTCCATCCAGTTTTCTTTATTTTTATAATATATTACACTTGATCTTTCTTGAATAAGTTCCTCCATTTATTTTTGTTTTTCCTCTAACTTATTCTGAGCCTCTATGGTACAGTTTTTATTGCTATCTGTTCTGTTATACCTTCTATTTCCTTTGTTAATATGGACGCTTGACCTAAATTGCTTTTGTTTTAGTACTGAATTGCATGGCCCCTGAAGGCACATTTAAAAGTGTCCCATACAATAAGGGGATCTGCTGTACCTATGTTATGTTGGTAAAATTCAGTTCAAATCAAATTTTATTTTAGTTATACAGTTGAAGTCGGAAGTTTACATACACCTTAGCCAAATACATTTAAACTCAGTTTTTCACAATTCCTGACATTTAATCCTAGTAAAAATTCCCTGTCTTGGGTCAGTTAGGATCACCACTTTATTTTAAGAATGTGAAATGTCAGAATAATAGTAGAGATAATGATTTATTTCAGCTTTTATTTCTTTCATCACATTCCCAGTGGGTCAGAAGTTTACATATACTCAATTAGTATTTGGTAGCATTGCCTTTAAATTGTTTAACTTGGGTCAAACGTTTCGGATAGCCTTTCACAAGCTTCCCACAATAAGTTGGGTGAATTTTGGCCCATTCCTCTTGACAGAGCTGGTGTAACTGAGTCAGGTTTGTAGGCCTCCTTGCTCGCACATGCTTTTTCAGTTCTGCCCACAAATTTTCTATAGAATTGAGGTCAGGGCTTTGTGACGGCCACTCCAATACCTTGACTTTGTTGTCCTTAAGCCGTTTTGCCACAACTTTGGAAGTATGCTTGGGGTCATTGTCCATTTGGAAGACCCATTTGCAACCAAACTTTAACTTCCTGACTGATGTCTTGAGATGTTGCTTCAATATATCCACATAATTTCCCTACCTCATAATCACATCTATTTTGTGAAGTGCACCAGTCCCTCATGCAGCAAAGCACCCCCACAACATGATGCTGCCACCCCCGTGCTTCACGGTTGGGATGGTGGTCTTCGGCTAGCAAGCCTCCCCCTTTTTCCTCCAAACATAACGATGGCCATTATGCCCAAACAGTTCTATTTTTGTTTCATCAGACCAGAGGACATTTCTCCAAAAAAGTACAATCGTTGTCCCCACGTGCAGTTGCAAACCATAGTCTGGCTTTTTTTATGGCGGTTTTGGAGCAGTGGCTTCTTCCTTGCTGAGCGGCCTTTCAGGTTATGTCGATATAGGACTCGTTTTACTGTGGATATAGATACTTTTGTACCTGTTTCCTCCAGCATCTTCACAAGGTCCTTTACTGTTGTTCTGGGATTGATTTGCACTTTTCACACCAAAGTACATTCATCTCTAGGTGTAATGGCTGTTGGAAGGAGAGGACCAAGGTGCAGCGTGGTACGTGTCCATATTTATTAAATGAACACTGAAATAACCACCCCAACTCACGCCCTGACCAAACCAACATAGAGACATAACAAAGGAACTAAGGTCAGGGCGTGACACTAGGAGACAGAACGTGTCTCCTTCCTGAGCGGTATGTCGGCTGCGTGGTCCCATGGTGTTTATACTTGCATACTATTGTTTGTACAGATGAACGTGGTACCTTCAGGCGTTTGGAAATTGCTCCCAAGGATGAACCAGACTTGTGGAGGTCTACAATTTTTTTCCTGAGGACTTGGCTGCTTTCTTTTGATTTTCCCATGATGTCAAGCAAAGAGGCACTGAGTTTGAAGGTAGGCCTTGAAATACATCCACAGGTACACCTCCAATTGACTCAAATGATGTCAATTAGCCTATCAGAACCTTCTAAAGCCATGACATCATTTTATGGAATTTCCCAAGCTGTTTAATGGCAGGGTCAACTTAGTGTATGTAAACTTCTGACCCACTGGAATTGTGATACAGTGAATTATATGTGAAATAATCTGTCTGTAAACAATTGTTGGAAAAATTACTTGTGTCATGCACAAAGTAGATGTCCTAACCTACTTGCCAAAACTATAGTTTGTTAACAAGAAATTTGTGGAGTGGTTGAAAAACGAGTGTTAATGACTCCAACCTAAGTGTATGTAAACTTCCCACTTCAACTGTACGTTTTAGTTCAACATTCCTCTGTCCTAGTTTAAAAAATAAAAAAAGTTATAATCCAATAGGCTTTTATGAAATTTCCAATATCCTCGCCCATGTGGAAATTCAGTAAGAGTAATGTTATCTGATAGTCCGACCGCATTCTCTCCCCTATCAACACTTTTGGTGCCAACGAGAATGACATCAGAAAGTAGTCAAGACGACTAGCTTGATTGAGCCTCCGTCATGTATATCTCACTAGGTCAGGATATTTAAGCCTCCATATATCCACTAGTTCCAATATATCCATGACATTTGTGATTTCCTTAAGAGCATGAAGATGATAGTTTGTAGTGTGATTTCCTTTATGGTCCATCGAGGTATTTAAAACAGTATTATAATCTCCCACCATAATAATAGCGTCTTGTTTTGCTTGTAGGGTTGATAATGTATTATATATATTTTCAAAGAAACATGGCTCATCATGATTTGGTCCGTAAAGGTTAATGAGCCATATCTGTTTATGGTCCAATAACATAAGTAATATCATCCATCTGCCTTGCGGATCTGTTTGGACAATTTTGCACATTCGGATCAATATTACTGTTAATTTATTTCATCACCCCTTTTGAGTTTCTTTGCCCCTGGGAGAAATATATTTCACCCCCCAGTCCTTTTTCCACACAACTTCATCTAAAATTGTTGAATGAGTTTTCTGTAAACAATAGATATTATGTTCTTTCTCTTTAAGCCAAATCAAATTTTATTGGTCACATACACATGGTTAGCAGATGTTAATGCGAGTGTAGTGAAATGCTTGTGCTTCTAGTTCCGACCGTGCAGTAATATCTAACAAGTAATCTAACAATTTCACAACAACTACCTTATACACACAAGTGTAAAGGAATGAATAAGAATATGTACATATAAATATATATGGATGAGCGATGGCCGAACGGCATAGGCAAGATGCAGTAGATGGTATAGAGTACAGTATATACAGATGAGATTAGTAGTGTAGGGTATGTAAACATTATGTAAAGTGGCATAGTTTAAAGTGACTTGTGATACATTTATTACATCCAATGTTTAATTATTAAAGTGGCTAGAGATTTGAGTCAGTATGTTGGCAGCAGCCACTCAATGTTAGTGATGGCTGTTTAGCAATCTGATGCCTTGAGATAGAAGCTGTTTTTCAGTCTCTCGGTCCCAGCTTTGATGCACCTGTACTGACCTCGCCTTCTGGATGATAACGGGGTGAACAGGCAGTGGCTCGGGTGGTTGTTGTCCTTGATGGTCTTTTTGGCCTTCCTGTGAAATCGGGTGGTGTAGGTGTCCTGGAGGGCAGGTAGTTTGCCCCCGGTGATGCGTTGTGCAGACCTCACTACCCTCTGGAGAGCCTTACGGTTGTGGGCGGAGCAGTTGCCGTACCAGGCGGTGATACAGCCCGACAGGATGCTCTCGATTTGTGCATCTGTAAAAGTTTGAGTGTTTTCGGTGACAAGCCAAATTTCTTCAGCCTCCTGAAGTTGAAGAGGCACTGTTGCGGCTTCTTCATCACGCTGTCTGTGTGGGTGGACCATTTCAGTTTGTCCGTGATGTGTACGCCAAGGAACTTAAAACTTTCCACCTTCTCCACTACTGTCCCGTCGATATGGATAGGGGGGTGCTCCCTCTGCTGTTTTGTGAAGTCCACAATCATATCCTTTGTTTTGTTGACGTTGAGAGAGAGGTTATTTTTCTGACACCACACTCCGAGGGCCCTCACCTCCTTCTTGTAGGCCGTCTCGTCGTTGTTGGTAATCAAGCCTACCACTGTAGTGTCGTCTGCAAACTTGATGATTGAGTTGGAGGCGTGCATGGCCACGCAGTCATGGGTGAACAGGGAGTACAGGAGAGGGCTGAGAACGCACCCTTGTGGGGCCCCAGTGTTGAGGATCAGCGGGGTGGAGATGTTTCCTACCCTCACCACCTGGGGGCGGCCCGTCAGAAAGTCCAGGACCCAATTGCACAGGGCGTGGTCGAGACCCAGGGCCTCCAGCTTAATGACGAGTTTGGAGGGTACTATGGTGTTAAACGCTGAGCTGTAATCGATGAACAGCATTCTTACATAGGTATTCCTCTTGTCTAGATGGGTTAGGGCGATAGTTGTTTAGCTCAGTTACCTTAGCTTTCTTGGGAACAGGAACAATGGTCACCTTCTTGAAGCATGTGGGGACAGCAGACTGGGATAGGGATTGATTGAATATGTCCATAAACACACCAGCCAGCTGGTCTGCGCATGCTCTGAGGAAGCAGCTAGGGATGCAGTCTGGGCCGGCAGCCTTGCGAGGGTTAACACGTTTAAATGTTTTACTCACGTTGGCCGCGGTGAAGGAGAGCCCACAGGTTTTGATAGCGGGCCATGTCAGTGGTACTGAATTGTCCTCAAAGCGAGCAAAGAAGTTGTTTAGTTTGTCTGGTAGCAAGACGTTGGTGTCCGCGACGGGGCTGGTTTTCTTTTTGTAATCCGTGATTGACTGTAGACCCTGCCACATACGTCTCGTGTCTGAGCCGTTTAATTGCGACTCTACTTTGTCTCTATACTGACGCTTAGCTTGTTTGATTGCCTTGCGGAGGGAATAGCTACACTGTTTGTATTGGGTCTTGTTTTCGGTCGCCTTGCCATGATTAAAAGCAGTGGTTTGCGCTTTCAGTTTTGCGCGAATGCTGTCATCAATCCACTGTTTCTGGTTGGGGAAGGTTGTAATAGTCACCGTGGGTACAACATCACCAATGCACATGCTAATAACCTCGCTCACCGAATCAGCGTATACATCAATGTTGTTTTCTGAGGCTATCCGGAACATATCACAGTCCACGTGATCGAAGCAATCTTGAAGTGTGGAATCCGATTGGTCGGACCAGCGTTGAAGGTAAATATTGTTTGTCTTTTCTTATTATCTGTTAACCCATTACAATTATAACTGGCTATACTTATTTCACCAATTACCCAAATCTATCATAATTTATATTTGTAAATGTACCATTAAAAAGTACTATAGTGCTTTTTAACTACATGTTGATAGAGTTTAGCAGTGTAGGTTATTGTGGAAGAAGGACAGTGACATTTCTAAATCTATTTTGCTTAAAGGTCATTACTATAAATTAGATATATTAGGGATGTTAATCATTAATCGGTTAGCCGCCGGAAATACATTTGACTGGTCATGCTTATCGGTCTGTAGGGTAATCTGCATAATTGTGTGGAATTAAATTAAAGTGTATTTTCTTAGTCGTCATGCATATTATTTATCAAACGTGCACAGCATACAGAGCCTAGTTTGAGAAGTAGAATAGCCTACCACCTGTCAGACAGCGCGAGAGTAGCTCCTCAAAAAGTCTGTAGGCTACTGGAGTGAAACCTGCTTCTGTAAGCCCAGTCATTGCACAACAAATAACAATTCTAAATGCAATTGCGTGTTAACTTTGGTGGCCTGGATTAAAAGGAGCTATTTTTATTTATCATATCTCAACTCTTAATTAAAACGCGCCTCCCAATCGACATTCGGGTGTATAGGCTATAGCCTGCCTACCGTTGACATATCAGCGTTTCACCCACCCCTTTGCAATGTGAGCTTGAGGCAGTATAATTGTTTGAAACCTGAACGTTTTACTTTCCTTCAAATAATGAGGCATGTTTAACCTTGCTTCAAAGTAGCCTTGCGAAAATCCAACCGTAGAAACGTGGAGGTAATTACACCACGTTACCAAAAGCATGTGGACACCTGCTCGTCAAACATCTCATTCCAAAATCATGGGCATTAATATGGAGTTGGTCCCCCCTTTGCTGCCATAACTCTTCTGGGAAGGCTTTCTACTTGATGTTGGAACATTGCTGAGGGGACTTGCTTCCATTCAGCCACTAGTATTAGTGAGGTTGGGCACTGATGTTGGGTGATTAGGCTCGAAGTCAGTAGTCCAATTCATCCCAAAGGTGTTTGATGGGGTTGAGATCAGGGCTCTGTGCAGGCCAGTCAAGTTATTCACACCGATCTCGATAAACCATTTCTGTATGGACCTCGCTTTGTGCACGGGGGCATTGTCATGCTGAAACAGAAAAGGGCCTTCCCCAAACTGTTGCCACAAAGTTAGAAGCACAGAATCGTCTAGAATGTCATTGTATGCTGTAGAGTTAAGTTTTCCCTTCACTGGAACTAAGGGGCCTAGACCAAACAATGAAAAACAGCCCCAGACCATTATTCCTCCTCCACCAAACTTTACTGTTGGCACTATGCATTGGGGCAGGTAGAGTTCTCTTGGCATCCTCCAAACCCAGTCGTCCGTCGGACTGCCAGATGGTGAAGTGTGATTCATCACTCCAGAGAACGCGTTTCCACTGTTCCCGAGTTCAATGGTGGTGAGCTTTACACCATTCCAGCTGACTTTTGACGTTGCACATGATGATCTTAGGTTTGTGTGCTGCTGCCCGGCCATGGAAACCCATTTCATGAAGCTCCCGATGAACAGTTCTTGTGCTAACGTTGCTTCCAGAGGTAGTTTGGAACTTGGAATAATGGTGTTGCAACTGAGGACAGACTATCTTTACGCGCTTCGGCACTCAGCGGTCCAGTTCTGTGAGCTTGTGTGGCCTACCAGTTCTTAGATGAGTCGTTGTTGCTCCTAGATGTTTCCACTTCACAGTAACATCGCAGTTGACCGGGGCAGCTCTAGCAAGGCAGAAATTTGATGAACTGACTTGTTGGAAAGGTGACATCATATAACGCTGCCACTTTGAAGGCCATTCTACTGCCATGTTTGGTCTATGGAGATTGCATGGCTGTGTGCTAGATTTTATACACCTGTCAGCAACAGGTGTGGCTGAAATGGCCAAATCCACTATTTTGAAGGGGTGTCCACATACTTTTCGATATATTGTGTGTATATATAGTGTATTTTATAAAGACTTCCTCATGCCATTAACCAGAATTTCTCTCCTGTTCTATATGTTTTCATATCATCCAAAGGCACAATCATAGTAGTATTAGAACTTTAAAGGGTTCTTCGGCTATTCCCATAGGGAAACTGTTTGAAGAACCCTTTTGGGTCCAGGTAGAACCCATTTGGTTTCCATGTAGAACCCTTTCTCCAGAGTGTTCTACATGGAACATAAAAGGGTTCTACCTGGAACCAAAAAGGGTTCTTATATGGGGATAGCTGGAGAACCCTTTTGGAACCCTTTTTTCTAAGAGTGTAGTTGTTGCTATTACACTGAACAAAAATATGAACACAACATGCAACAATTTCAAATATTTTACTGAGTTACAGTTCATATAAGGAAATCAGTCAATTGAAATAATTTCATTAGGACCTAATTTATGGATTTCACATGACCGGGAATAAAGATATGCATCTGTTGGTCACCGATACCTTGAAAAAAAGGTAGGGGCGTGGATCAGAAAACCGGTCAGTATCTCGTGTGACCACCATTTGCCTCATGCAGCGCGACAAATCTCCTTTGCATAGAGTTGTTGATTATGTCCTGTGGAATGTTGTCCCACTCCTCTTCAATGGCTGTGTGAATTTGCTGGATAGAACTGGAACACGCTGTCGTATATGTCGATCCAAAGCATCTCAACCATGCTCAATGGGTGACATGTCTGGTGAATATGCAAGCCATGGAAGAACTGGGACATTTCCATCTTCCAGGAATTGTATACAGATCCTTGCGACATGGGGTTGTGCATTATCATGCTGAAACATGAGGTGATGGCGGCAGATGAATGGCACGAGAATGGTCCTCAGGATCTCGTCACGGTGTCTATGTGCATTAAAATTGCCATCGATAAAATACAATTGTGTTCGTTGTCCGTAGCTTATGCCTGCCCATACCATAACCCCACTGCCACCATGGGGCACTCTGTTCACAATGTTAACATCAGAAAACCGCTCCCCCACACAACACCATACACACTGTCTGCCATCTGGCCGGTATAGTTCGAAGGTGAACATTTGCCAACCGAAGTCGGTAGCGACGCCAAACAGCAGTCAGGTCAAGATCCTGGTGAGGATGACGAGCACGCAGATGTGCTTCCCTGAGACAGTTTCTGACAGTTTGTGGAGAAATTATTCGGTTGTGCAAACCCACAGTTTCATCAGCTGTCTGGGTGGCTGGTCTCAGACAATCCCGCAGGTGAAGAAGCTGGATGTGGAGACCCTGGGCTGGCGTGGTTATACGTGGTCTGCGGCTGTGAGGCCGGTTGGACGTACTGCCAAATCCTCTAGAATGACGTTGGAGTCGGCTTTTTGTTAGCTGCTTCATTACAGGAGTTGTATGTTCAATAATAGGCTGTAGCCATATGAACTGTAAGACGATAGGCTTGCTATTGTTGCATGTTTCCATTTAGCTCTTAATAAAAAATATCCGGTCTTTGTATGCATGCATAGTATCAGGGAGGATGAGGCAAAACGAGAGGTTTCACTCTCGCCAAAATATGTCCAAAATAAGCCCAATACGTTTCTATGGGCTTATTTTGGGCCTAAGCTTGTCGCCTGCCTTCCCGCCTTGGGACGACTCCCATTGTTAGGGCGAGAACATAAGCATCTCGTCATTATACACAGATCTCTGGTAGTATTTTCTGTTGGTCACTTCATTTTATTGTTTGCCAAAAAATGTACAGTTTGTTGACCGGTTATTGAGGATAAATAAGTCGGCAGCAAAATTGACAGAAATGTGCATCCCTAAGATGTATTTATCATGCACTTATATCATCCACAGATTTTGGGGTTCAAGTTCCGCATCTCGGCAGACGCCTTCTTCCAGGTGAACCAAGGGGCGGCGGATTCGCTGTACCGCACAGTGAGAGAGATGGGCCTCCCGAATGGAGCTCGAGAGGGAGGAGGAGGGGGCACACTCTTGGATGTGTGCTGTGGAACGGGGGCCATCGGTATCACCATGTCCCCCAGAGCGGACCGGGTCATCGGGATAGAACTTATCCAGCAGGCCGTGGAAGACGCCAGGCACAACGCAGCCCTCAACCAGATCCAGAATTGTGAGTTCCTCCCTGGGAAAGCCGAGGTTGTCCTTCCTGGACTCATGGAGGTCCTGGGCTCCACCACTGACTCTGGAGGCCCCCTCACGGCTGTGGTGAACCCAGCCCGCGCTGGCCTGCATTATCGTGTGATCCGGGCTCTAAGGAATAACTCATCCATCCGCAGGCTGCTCTATATTTCCTGCAAACCCGAAGGAGAGGCCATGAGGAACTTCAGGGAGCTGTGTTGCAGTCCCGACCCACACAGGAAGCTGACAGGCGAGGCTTTCAGGCCGACTGTGGCTGTGCCTGTGGATATGTTCCCTCACACGCCACACTGCGAACTGCTGCTGGTCTTTGAAAGATAGTTAATTACTACCACTACAACTTCCATATCAAGTTTCTTACACATAGTGAATTTTTACACATAGTGAATGGTGTCCTCTGGATTGTGTGATGACTACAGAGATAAAACAGTCAAATCAGTGGAAACTCAATTCCAAAATCCTCTCAAAAAGGAAAGTGATTATTACATTTTTTTAAATGCTGAGAGCTTTTCAATGTCATGTAGAATGTTGAATGAAAGTTGTGTTATTCAGAGACAGATGCAAGTCTAATGAGGGGGTTGTGTTCCTATATCCTGCAGCAGCAGTGAAGCAAAACATTTCCTGCCTTTTGTGAATGGATCAAAAGTAGGAAATGAGTGGAAAGCAGGGGAAGTGTGTTTGGGGTTGCTTGCTCACAAAATGCAAGTATAGATTCTACACTATCTTCCTGTATTCTGTGTTTGAATGAGGCATATGCACATGCTGTATTTCCTGTTACTTCATGTTACATGCCTGAACTGAGTAGGCATAAAATCTATATATCTACACTAGGTGGTGCTGTTGAGTCCAATGGTCCAACTATTAACTTATACTGTGTAGCCTTCAGGTATGGTACACATCTTCCATTATTGCTGACATACAAGACAGAAGGTACCCATAAACTTGATCAACTAGGGTGGAATCTACAGTATTTGATCAGTTCTCCCTTCTAAAAACCCATAGTTAACATATAACAAACTTAGAACAAAATAAATCATGGACATATTTGACAAGTTTGGGATCAATGCAGGAAGTAAGCAATTTTCAGTCCTGCTTTAAACCAAATACAACTCACAAAGTTTAGCATACATAAAGGCTTCATAAGCACTACATAAATGCTTCACAAATCATATAAGTGTATCGCATATTCTATCAATGGTGTATAAACACTGCGTTATGTCACATTTCGCAATTCACTCTACAGTGGGAATGACAATGTCACCTTTTATATATCATTTATGACATATGCATATAGATAGCAGCTGTTAATTGGTCAGTTCTGAGGACTCCTGGGAGGCGTAGGTCTATGACCAAGTTGGAATTAAAATAAAATCACATGTATTTAAGATGCTTTAAAAGTTGAATATACATTCACAACTTTACAAATTGGTTTGAAGTACTAAAAGGACAAAACAAGACACTTGAGGCAAGAAGCATTTCAATATAGCCTTTTCTCATTTTTTATGACTTACAATCAGCACTGTCCAGGACATAGCTTACTTAGATGAAAAGGCCTACAAAAATGTTGGCCTCGTTAGATTTATTTTCAAAGGCACAAGTAGGTATGTCAGGCTTCAAGTAAGTAGGAGCACTAGCAAAACTGTGAAGAAGTGGAATAATAGAAGTATGGAGAACAACAATACTGTTCTTGCTGACAGAAGCACACTAATCACCCTATATGTAGCCCATTGTGAGGAATGATAATTGTTCCACTGACAAGCTATTGTGAAAGAATAAATACGTTTTTACACCCCAAAAAATTTGGTTGCTCTAGTACATTTTTGTGGTTTAGAAGCAAATTTCCTACAATTCTACCCAGGCTTTTGTAACATGACTCATGGCATATTTTGGGTAGGCTATTTCATGATGATAATAATATTGTAATTAACATGAACCATCAAGTATATTAGTTAAACATATTCTTCAGAAAGAGATTCGCTCAATAGATGCTGACAGAGTCACACATTAGATTACTTCCCAAGAAAAGTCGATTTTTGCTTTGCTTTGAGTCCTCGAACCAAATATATCCCCATATGCATCAGAATCACGCCTTTCTCATGAAAGTTGCTGCTTGTTTATAGCCTAAAGCATTACAGAGTTAAGCGATGTTTTTATAACGCTGATAAAAGGGATATCTTTTTCCCCCTTCAAAATCTTAAGCTTAAAAGGTGTGCTTTTTGCCATTTTCATTAACAATGAAACCCCTCAATTTAACCCCTCAATTTGAGCTGTGGTTGAAGGTACTGGTTCACTGTACTTCACTGCCACTGTAGTTCACTGACTTATTGCACGTAATGTGCAAATAATGTTTCAAATACAGAGTAGGAGAAACCGCCTGTTTGAGCTACAGAGGTTACGCTGTTCATGTGTCGTAATGTGTTGCAACAAGTGCTCCTTGGCATGCCTGACAACAGCGTGTGTGTTTTTTTCTCCCCAGAAGTGGTCAGAGGGATGATGTCATGCCAGACCTAGACCACCAGAGCTGCTGACCAGTAGGGCTAATCACAGACTGGCCCCTAAGCCAGGAGATAAGTAGCCTGGTCCCAGATATGTTTGTGCTGTCTTGTGACAGTGACCATAGGAGATGGCAAGACAGCACAAACTGATCTGGGACCAGGCTAGTAGAAGAGTGACAGGTTGGCGAGACAGATGACCACATGGTCAAACGTAGTTGAAAAAGAGATAAATGGATTCCAGAGGGTCAAGATGGGCATGCATGTTTTGTTTATCTTTATGGCGTAGGTACCAGTCAGTGCCACGTATATGACTTGTATTACAAGGGGAGTTACCTGGTTGTTTGCTAGATTTGCATCAAACTTGAATCAGATTGCAGAGTGATAACATTTCTAGAATGTTCTCTAATATATTGATTAGTCAACATCACATCAGGGCTGTAATCATAAAGTGTCTCAGGGTAGGAGTGCTGATCTAGGATCAGTTGAGCCTTTTAGGTTATAATGAATGTACTGGGGGACCTGGGTCTGTATCAAGTGTCTGAGTAAGAGCGCTGATCTAGGATCAGGTCCCCCCTTGTGGTCTGATTGTATTCCGATCTGGCTGACCACTTCAGGAGGACAGTGCCAGGTTGGCAATCAGGCTACCAGGCTACCGAAAGCAATCAGGCTACCGAAAGCGCATACAGTGGGCGACGTCAGCACCCCTCCTACAAGTCTCCAGAAAACGTGTGTTTTGGGACCGAGAGGCACTTTTTCATTACAACGTTGGAGGAAATATGTTCCTAGCATGTGAGGAATGTGTTTGCTGGCCTCATACAGTAGTTAGCTACTGCCATCAGTTGTTGTTTGTATCATATTTGACCTATTCCACCGTTTGTATAATGCATACTGGCATTTGAATACAGTGCGGGAATAGGGAATCCGGTAGACACATTTAAATGTAGGTGTGTGTAGATACATGACGGGTTTGGAACTCCCATGATCAGAAATCTATCATCAGAATACTAAAGCTGTATGAACTGTCAAGTCTAGACACGGCCTTAGATCTTCCATATGGCCCCAAATCCTAGATTAGCAATCTTACTGACATGCCGTGTTCAGAGGACAATTATGAGCCACTGTTTGATAACGTGCTTTCCACAGTGCAGGCACACCTATACCTGTTAACCTTCCAAGGATCCAGTGTTTGAGCAAGTGAACATGGTTTAAAACCAACCAGACAATATCAGGTTAAATTCCAACCAATTGTGTAAATTATGTGTATGAAGGGTGTGCTGTGTTTATCCTACTTGTTCAATACAGAAAGAGTTCATTATCCAACCGTTTACTGTACTTTATAGGATATTCAAGCCTATCTTGAAGGCCTTATTCTGACAGTCCAAACTGACCAGTAAAAAGGTATGTTTACTTTATGGAATTAGAGAATGTATGTTTCTTTCTACCTACAAAGAGTTGTGACCTGTAAGATTGTTTGGCTCATGGCAGTTTTGAAGACTTGTTGCAACAGGTCAAATATGGGGTATGATTATAATTGTGTGTTTGATCCTTCCAAGGATCAAGTTTTGGCAAGTTGAAAATATTAGGTTGAAGTTCAACCAGCAGGGAAAATTCATGTATGACGGTTGTGCTCTGTAATACAGAATCATGTACTTTGTAATTACTAAAGTACTTTTCAGCAGCGATATGAGATTTGTATCTGCAGTGTATCTGCACCAATGAAACTGTATAAGGTTGGTTGACTCATGCCATGAGACAACCAACCTCGCGGGCTGCGGTAGCCTCGTAATTAGAGACAGGGGTCGGTAACTTCAGGGTTGCCGGTTTCAATCCTGGAGCTGACTGGGGGGAAATCTCCAAAGAATGAGACGGCAGCCGGAGGGTTCCGAATTTCAACATCCCATATGCTACTTACCGCCGTTGTGCGTTAGAGCAAGGCACTTTACCCCTAATTGCTCCAGCTGCCCTTAATTATGCTGCTCCCGTGTGTGTTATGTGTCAGGTTGGGTACTGTGACCACAAAACATACATTAGGGCCATGTAAATGGACCAATAAAGGAAGTATTCTAGGATTGCATTGCAGGGGCAGTTAAAGGCTTGTCATGTTCCAACATGTAGCCTAAAATATGGTGTATTTTTTCCTTCCAAGGATCCGGTTTTGGCATATGAAAATACTAGGTCAAAGTTCAACCAGGCAGGAAACTCCATGTACAGCAATTGTGCTCTACTTGTGCAATATGGAAAATATATTTGATGCTTCCATATACTTTATTGTAGTACTTTTACAGATCTTATTTAATTGCTTTATTTGTAGTGCAGTGTAGTCTAAACTATATAAGGTTGGTTGACTCATTGCAGTATTGAGGTCATGTTTTAACAGGTAAAATATGGTGTGTTATTATGGTGTGTTTGCTTGATCCTGAACACCTGTTGAAATATAAGTAATTTCATTCATAATTACTCTATTATATAAACATGGGTCTAGGCTACAGGATGAGCAATATTGTTATAGAAAATAGTCTATTGAGGATTCTATTGATTCAAGTGATTTCATGATAGTTAAAATATTTTATTTGTTTAATATGTATGAGATTATATTCATAGTTATTATAATCATGTTTCAAGCAGATTTAGGATCAGGTCACCCCATGTCCATGTAATCTTATTCATTGTGATGTAAATTTTTTTCAACTGATCCTAAACCAGCACTTTTACTCTCATACCTACAGCCCTTGATCCTAGATTAACAATTCTACTCAGAAACTCCTTATGAATACAGGCCCTGACATGTGCAGTGTTCAGAGGACAAATATGGGCCACTCTTTGATGATTACATGTGCCTTCCACTGTGAAGCTTTCTATGCTAAAAGGTGTACACCTACGCCTGTTAACCTTCCAAGGATCCAGTGTTTAGTCAAGTGAACATGGTTAAAAACCAACCAGAAAATATCAGGTTAAAATCCAACCAAGGGTGTAAATTCCATGTGCAGTTGAAGTCGGAAGTTTACATACACTTAGGTTTGGAGTCATTAAAACTTGTTTTTCAACCACGCCACAAATTTCTTGTTAACAAACGTTTCTCGGAGTCGTGGCTGAACAAGGAGATGGATAATATATATCTAGCTGTTTTTTCTATGCATTGGCAGGATTGAAAGGCGGCCTCGGGTAAACTCAAGGGGGGAGATGTGTGTCTCTTTGTTAACAACAGCTGGTGCGCAATATATAATATTAAGGAAGTCTCAAGGTTCTGATCGCCTGAATTCGAATACCTCATGATAAGCTGTAGACCAGGGGTATTCAACTCTTACAACCTACGAGGGCCGGAGCCTGCTGGTTTTCTGTTCTACCTGTTAATTAACCATTTGGTATCCCAGGTCTAAATCAGTCCCTGATTAGAGGGGAACAATGAAAGAATGCAGGGGTGCGTGCTTAGTCCCCTTCTGTGCTCCATGTTCACCCACGACTGCTTGATACCAGGCGGTGTCAGATGAAGGCCCTAAAATTGGTCAAATACTACCAGCCACCCAAGTCATAGTCTGTTCTCTCTGCTACCGCACGGAAAGCGGTACCGGAGCAAGTTTAATAATGAACATTTTGGGGCCTCCCGGGTGGCGCAGTGGTCTAGGGCACTGCATCGCAGTGCTAACTGCGCCACCAGAGTCTCTGGGTTCGCGCCCAGGCTCTGTCGCAGCCGGCCGCGACCGGGAGGTCCGTGGGGCGACGCACAATTGGGCTAGCGTCGTCCGGGTTAGGGTGGGTTTGGCCGGTAGGGATATCCTTGTCTCATCGCGCTCCAGCGACTCCTGTGGCGGGCCGGGCGCAGTGCGTGCTAACCAAGGGGGCCAGGTGCACGGTGTTTCCTCCGACACATTGGTGCGGCTGGCTTCCGGGTTGGAGGCGCGCTGTGTTAAAGAAGCAGTGCGGCTTGGTTGGGTTGTGCTTCGGAGGACGCATGGCTTTCGACCTTCGTCTCTCCGGAGCCCGTACGGGAGTTGTAGCGATGAGACAAGATAGTAATTACTAGCGATTGGATACCACGAAAATTGGGGAGAAAAGGGGATAAAAAAATAAATAAAATAAAATAAAAAAAATAATGAACATTTGGAATATGTATATGAGATTATATTAATAGGTATTATATTTATATCCTAGCCTATTACTTGCTGCAATATTATATTAGTAGGCCTAGCCTATACTCATATGTCCAAGTGATGTGTTGGAAGCAAACAGGATAAATCATAATGTTGGATTGTTTCAGTCAACTCCCATCATCCCACATCCTCTCCATGAGCAACAGAATGCAATGTCCCTTATTGTAATGAGTATGACCCAATTATGGGCCTAAAGGTTACTGCTGGTCACTGACTCTGGAAAGATGACTACGCCTATTAACCAGCAGCTATCCAACCACGTTGACACAAGTTGCGTAATTTTATACATAAGGAGTGTGAAATAATGTGTGACTGTAAAATTATTATTTACTTTTTTACTTTTTCTGGATGACTTTCAGCATTTCAGTCAGGGGTTGTAAAACGTTAAACATCAGATAATCAGGCAACCAATGAAACTGTCAGGGTAGAGGTGGCGTCAAATGCTCCTCGACCAATTGGAGTCTTTAAAACGACGTCTGAACAAGAAACTCAGCAGCAGGCTTAGCTCGGGAGGCGGAATCATCATCACGAGTAGAGCTGCGCAACGTTCGCCCGAAGAAGCTATCTCATCGTTGTGCGCCTTTTGATACATTGTAACGATTCTCTTCATTCTACGCTGTAAATTATGTATTCGATGCCAGTTGATAGCAATTTGTGTGCATCTTTGATAGTAGCCTATGCTATCCTAGCGTTGCACCAGGAAATCGAGCACGCACTTTAACTTAACGTTAAAGTTGCTCGATTCCTTGGTGGGATGAACGAGGATGCCCGTGTTTGTCATGTTAATTGAATAGCTATTTGTCCTCTTTCTAGCACAGATCTCATCTCAACACGGCGTATTAACTACAGACTCCCACAGCAGAAATGACAGCGACGGAGACGAGAAACCCCAACAAGCAACAAAACAGAGATGCTGTGGTGGCAGAAACGTCTACGAGAGATGATGTTTTTGATGATAGTTATAAAGCAAAAGAGGGCCCTAAACCTCGGATGAGACTGGTGTGGAGAAACGTCATATTAATGGTTTTATTACATGCTGGAGCGCTTTACGGACTGATGCTCGTGCCCTCCACCTCGGCCTTAACTCTGGCTTGGAGTAAGTATCGCCATTTACTTAATGTGCCGTTTTATTTGCCTTTTATTGTTGCCTTTTATTGGGGTTTTACGCCATTGTTAGTTTGACTACGCAGCATAGTTTATCCGGCGTTAAAAAAAAAAAAAAATCCGGTCGACATTAGGAAACAGAATGTGGTGAATCTGGGTGATACGCTTTGTGGCGTTACACCGACATGTTGCTTGCCCTCTGAGAATAGTGTTGAATGTTGGTAAATCTATTTTGAGGAACACCCACTTAATATTTTTTCCATGGAAATAATAAACACATTCATACTATAGGACCTATGAGTTCTCTCGTCATATGTAACGGAATATTTAGCCTAACAGTTAACACCAGGGTTTCACAACCTTGGTCCTGTTTCCCCCCCCCCCCCCCAGGTGCACGTTTTGTTTTTTGCCGTAACTCAACGCAGCTGATTCAAATAATCAAAGCTTGATGAGTTGGTTATTTGAATCAGTTGCGTAGTGCTAGGGGAAAAACCAAAACGTGCACAGGGGGCAGGGCCAAGTTTGGGAAACCTGAGCTACACCATTATCACCTGATCATCACACCATGCATGCACCTATCAACTGAAGCGCTCATAGGCAGGCTACTGTGGTGCAGAGGGAGAACTAGATGTTTTGAAATGAGTGGCCTGAGGTAGCCCAAAGGCCGGCAGATGGCGATATTGGGTAGTTTTAGTCTTACCGTCCAAGCGCATTGAATGCGCTGGCAATAAACGTGTGCAACTGCCACCCACAATTCGGGGTGTTCCTGTATGTCGGCTTTCCTGCATCTTTTGGATGGTAAATTGTGACTCAATATCGCCATCTGCTGGCCTTTGGGCTAGACTTGAGGCACCTCGGTTCACAATGGTGTAGCTATTTTCTGATAAAGAAACAATCTGTTTGCTTGTTTAGACCGAGACAATATGTGCAGGTTTTTTTGCGGAAGAATAGCTGGAATAGGTAGTTGGCCAGATGAAGCATGACCTGGATTATACGGAACGACCCGAACTTTGTTTCCCCTGTTGCATATCCCCCCTGTCTGTGTGCAGTGCTGAACTGCATATTATTCCACTGGGTGAGACAAAGAACAATTTCCATTCCAATAGACATTCCATTGTGAGAGGCTGCATGGCACCTAAACAGAATATCTTTGCTGCCTGGGCTGTTCGGCAGCCCAGAGTTCTCACATCCTAAGCAGCCTTGTCTGGCTACACATTCAGTACTTTAACAACAACAACCATGAGAGTGGAGTAGACATGCATACCTACTCCCACTGCCAGCTCCCAAACAGAAATAACTCACGACAGCAAGGCAGGGATGGGATATGATGTCCCCTGTATCTACTGGGAGTCAAATCTGTGCTTGACATGATTCTGTGCACATGTGTGAGTGTGCCAAACATGGGTGTCTGTTTATCTCTTTCTCGTTCTATCCCTCTTGCTCTCCCTCCCGTAGCTGTTGTGTGCTTCTTGCTCAGTGCCCTGGGTATAACTGCGGGGGCCCACCGCCTCTGGAGTCACAAGTCCTACAAGGCCTCCACCCCTCTGCGAGTCTTCCTGGCCCTTGCCAACTCCATGGCCTTCCAGGTAAACAAACAAAATCTCTGAATTTAATAATCTTTATTGACCTCAAGATAGGATTGTATTTGTAACCAGCATAGGATACATACCGTGGGTATCACACAGTGCATTTGGAAAGTATTCAGATCCCTTGACTTTCTTCATTTTGTTACAGCTTATTCAAAAATGTATTACATCATTTTTTTCTCAAACTACACAACCCATAATGACAAAGCAAAAACAGGTTTAGACATTTTTGCAAGTGTATTAAAAACATAAATATTTTCAGACCCTTTACTCAGTACTTTAAGTACCCTTTGGCAGTGACTACAGCCTCCAGTCTTCTTGGGTATGACACTACAAGCTTGGCACACCTGTATTTGGGAGCTTCTCCCATTCTTCTCTGCAGATTTTGTCAGGTTGGATGGGGATGTCTTAAGATGGTCAATGGAAACAGGATACACCTGAGCTCAATTTCGAGTCTTGTAGCAAAGTGTTTGTGTACTTAAGGTTTATATTCTTTTACAAATTTGCCAAAAATTCTAAACCTGTTTTTGCTTTGTCATTATGGGGTATTGTGTGTAGATTGGGGGGGGGGGATGTAATTAAGCCATTTTAGAATGAGGCTGCAATGTAACAAGGTGGAAAAGTAAATGTCTGAATACATTCCAAATGCACTGTATCAAGCATCTGAGTAAGAATGCCAATATAGGATCAGGTTCTCCCTGTCCATGTAGACTCATTTTATTGTGATCTAAACGGCAAAACTGATCCTAAATCAGCACGTCTACTCTGAAACACTTGATACATACGGCCCCAGATTCCCTCACCATGGGTCTCGTGTACTACTGTATAGAGTACTATAGAGCTGGGACAATAAACACATTTGTCACCAACCATACCGCTCACTTATCACAGGCATTTTTCTGTTATCATTGATTACGGCATGTCGCCTATACAAGATGTGAATTTTTGAAATAATTAAGTTTGCTAATGTGGGTGATAACTCAAATCAAAATTATTTATATAGCCCTTCTTACATCAGCTGATCTCTCAAAGTGCTGTACAGAAACCCAGCCTAAAATCCCAAGCAGCAAGCAATGCAGGTGTAGAAGCACGGTGGCTAGGAAAAACTCCCTAGAAAGACCGAAACCTAGAGGAATCAGGCTATGAGGGGTAGCCAGTCCTCTTCTGGCTGTGCCGGGTGGAGATTATAACAGAACATGGCCAAGATGTTCAAATGTTCATAAATGACCAGCATGGTCAAATAATAATAATCACAGTAGTTGTCGAGGGTGCAACAAGTCAGCACCTCAGGAGTAAATGTCAGTTGGCTTTTCATAGCCGATCATTAAGAGTATCTCTACTGCTCCTGCTGTCTCTAGAGAGTTGAAAACAGCAGGTCTGGGACAGGTAGCACGTCCGGTGAACAGGTCAGGGTTCCATAGCCGCAGGCAGAACAGTTGCAACTGGAGCACCAGCACGGCCAGGTGGACTGGGGACAGCAAGGAGTCATCATGCCAGGTAGTCCTGAGGCATGGTCCTAGGGCTCAGGTCCTCCGAGAGAGAGAATTAGAGAGAGCATACTTAAATTCACACCGGATAAGACAGGAGAAGTACTCCAGATATAACAGACTGACCCTAGCCCCCTGACACATAAACTACTGCAGCATAAATACTGGAGGCTGAGACAGGAGGGGTCAGGAGACACTGTGGCTCCATCCGATGATACCCCCAAACAGGCAGGATATAACCCCACCCACTTTGCCAAAGCACAGCCCCCACACCGCTAGAGGGATATCTTCAACCACCAACTTACCATCCTGAGACCAGGCCGAGTATAGCCCACAAAGATCTCCGCCACGGCACAACCCAATAAGGGCCAAATGTATTTCCCCTACGCTTGTCTTCACCTATTTTTGTTGCTATAGGCTACAACAACAATCCCATGTATAAATTAATCAGGGAAAACTGTATTTTGAAGCAGAAAGGGAATCAATCCTGGTCCAGTTCCTATCATTAGCCAGTGTGGTGGTCTGCAGCTGACCCTGGTTACAACCATCACAGTAGTTTGTGTATGTGTATATTTTTTTTCTCTTCTTCTCTCCCCATTTCACCTAGCTGTACTACTGTACATGCTGCTGTTATTAGTGTTGGATAAAGTGCCTCCTAAACAACCACATTTCTATTGTTTCCTCCAGAATGACATTTACGAGTGGGCGAGGGACCACCGGGTTCACCACAAGTACTCTGAGACGGATGCGGACCCCCACAATGCACTGCGGGGCTTCTTCTTCGCTCACATTGGCTGGCTGCTCGTCCGCAAGCACCCTGATGTGATCGAGAAGGGCAAGAAGCTGGAGCTGACGGACCTGAAGGCAGATAAAGTCGTCATGTTCCAGAGAAAGTAAGAAGAGAAGGGTCTCTGCCCTGTCTAGTCCTTCATATCTGATGTCTTCTCCTATATGCCATTTTAGCAGACGCTTTAATCGAAAGTGGCTTATAGAGCATGTATAAGCCACTTGGATGGGTGGCCCCAGCGTAAACCGAAACCATGATCTTGGCGTTGCAAGCCCCATGCTCTACCAATTGAGCCACACAATACTATGTTATCTGTTGGTATATGGTAAAGAGTTTCTTACCTACATACAGTAGCAGTCATTAGTGGGGTGACTTCTTTCCTGGTAGTATTTTTAAAGGTTGGCCCTGGCAGTGCCCTCACTCTGAATCATGCAGTGTTGTACAGGTAACTGCCTCAATAAAGGAAACGCCAACATGAAGTGTCTTAACAGGGCGTTGGGCCAGCACAGTTTCAATGTGCCTTGGCCTAGATTCTACAGGTGTCTGGAATCCTATTGGAGGGATGCAACAATTTGTTTTCCACAAGAAATTCCATAATTTGGTGTGGTGGATAACGCTGTCTCAGGCACCACTCCAGAATCTCCCATAAGTATTCAATTGGGTTGATCTGGTGACTGACACAACCACACCCTTAAAACCCCCTATGCTCAGTTGAGACCCCTCTTTCAAAGTCACAGATATTTTCTAGCCATGGTAGCCAAAATAATGGGCACCTGGGCATTTTTATACATTACCCTGAATCAATAAAAAAAATGTCTCATGCCTGAATACAACGGGTGTCGACTTTACTGTGAAGTGTTTGCTTACGAGCCTGTCCCAACGAGGCAGTTGCACAAACCTCCATTGGCAGTAGCATGCACAGAATGTGCCACAAAGGGGCAATTTTAGTCATTGTACACTTGAAAGAGCTCTGTATAAAATCCTATCCACCATATAAACCAACGGTTAGAGAACTAATGGCACATCACGTTTTGGACTGCATGTGACTGGTGATCAGATGACATTGAGTTTTGCATTTCCTCTCTACCATCAACTATGCCACTGGACATAAGACATTGATCTTATCACTGCAATAATCAAGCAACCAAATCCGGTGTGTTCCACATCATTGTACGTATGTTCCACGAGACCAGCACAAGTGACTTGACAATATTGAGATTTCATTTGAATTGATTTTCTATACGTGACTATCTAAAGTAAACCAAACTGAGTGCGCCACATATGTATAGAACAACAAGTCCCGCACACTGTTAAAGCTCCCAATTCACCGCTTTATTGACAACGTTTCCATCTGAAACGGATCTTCGTCAGGTCAAACACACTGAGTGCTCACATCCCAAAATATCCACATTTCACCTCACATGACGCATGGTGGGTGCAAAAAACATTTACATATCACTAATAATTAAATAACAATGAGATGGGTGCATGGAATGGTTCCAGAACATAATATATATTTACATAATTACCAAATGGGTAACCTGGAAGGCAAGACGAATCAAAGTATAGTAACATTCAGGTACGAAATGGTCTGATATCAAGCTCTTGAGACATCGAATCCAAAACAATTCTATTCTCAATAATAGATTATCAGTATCGCCGCCCCTCCTAGGAGTCTTAACATGTTCGATGCCAATGTATCTCAGAGCTAATGTTGTGACAAGCATCCATGAAATGTGCAGCCACAGGGTTTCTCTGGTCAAGGGTCCTGATATTACTCCTGTGTTCTGCTATCCTTGTTTTCAGAGCTCGTTTTGTTTTTCCAACATAGCATGGACCACAAATACATTTGATCAGGTATATCACATTTTGTGGAACGTGATGGTGCCCTTAATCTTAATGGGGTGATTGGACATTGCATTTGTTCGTGAAGTTACACTGGGTGCATCCGCCACATCTATAGTCACCTTCCGGCACGTTGTCTAGAAAGGTACTGCTTGGCACTGGTGGAAGATCAGACCTCACCAACATTTGGCTGCTGTTGGGGGTGCGTCTGAAGACTACCCACGGGTTCTTTAAACGTCTTTTCCAGTTGTGGATCAGTGCTCAAATGTACCTGTTTTTTGTTTAAGTTTTTTTTTATAATGATGTGGTCAATGTTTACCAAGTGGGGGGTACTGAAGGAAGCGTTGGTCAGGATGGCGGGGAGGTTTGGGCGTGAGGCTGTCATCGTGGGTCATATTTTTTTAACATTCCCTTGCGTAATGCAGCCATTCCTCTGGGTAACCCCGCTGTCTGAAACTTTTATCCAGATGGTCGGTTTGTTTGACAGTCACTAGTGTGCTCTCCATATTTGAGTTTTTCAGGGTCAGTTATTGCTGCGTGCAGTTGTAATCGCACCGCTTGTATCTTCTCACGTATTCAACCCAGTTGCTCAGCTATTTCCTGGATAATAAGAGCCATCAGATCAAATGAGCATTTGTTTGTAATTTGGCACCACTGGTCACAGATTCTCAGTCTCTGCTGATTGTGGGTGCCTTCTGGATTCTAAGGCTTTGTGGGATCAATTTCTTGCGCAAATAGTCGCTCAGTGACAACGTGGAGATGCATATGTGTCTCTCTGTCATAGGTGTTTCAGTCTCTTGTAGTGATTCCGTTGTTTCAACATGATTGTCAAACAGTCTCTTGTCATAATACGGGCATTGTCTTCAGTTGTGAATTCAAATGTCTTATGGAGGTTAACATCCTCTTCAATTGGATTTGCCATCTCTGGTCGACACCCAAATGGCAGTGCGTAATGGAGTCTTGCTGTATGAAAAGAAAGTACCGTCTATAGAAAACTTTGGTCATACTCACATCCTTAAACATAGGTGCTGGGCTAATAAAGAATACTAGTATAGAACAAGAAAGCCCGCACACCGTTAACACTCCCAATTCACTGCTTTATTGACAAGGTTTCCATCCGAAACGGATCTTTGTCAGGTCAAACACACCTGTTCACGTCCCAAAAATATCCACATTTCTCCTCATGCATGCTCCACACATGTATCATTTGAAAAAAAGCATCTAATCAACAATGGCATTTTTATTGACTTTTTCACAACTGCCAGCAGTTTGGCACCAAAGCATTTACAATGTAGACATAGTAAAATAAATCGGAGGGTGGCAGGTTTGAATCCCTGAGCTGACAAGGTGAACAAAATCTGTGTGCCCTTCAGCAAGGCGCTTAACCCCAATTGCTCCAGGGTTGCTGTCGTTTTAATTTACATAAATTCAATGAAAGCCCACACTATCACACTGTTATATTGACAGTATTGCACTTTTCATGTAGCTTACTTTTAGCCAGCTAATAGCCTTACCAATCAAGCAGCATTATGGACTAAATGTTAAAATCCGGTTGCTTCAGGATTATTTTGCTGTGACAATAATAGATCAAATTAAGATCCTACATCTATAGGTTGTGGTGTCCGTGATGACGCTGGCTGACTGATCTATTGATAAGCGCTGCCATCTCTGCCAGGGCCTCGATTGAGCCATACCCACACAAAGTACAGTGACTGGCTTGCCATTTATCAGCAGGCAGTGGGTACTCGTGTACGTAGTCCCAAACTAGTAGCACCACAGAAATGGGTCATTAACTTTTTGGTGGAAGACTAAATCAACTGAATAGAATTCTTCAAAACATGTACTTGTTTTGGTACTGAACTAGGTGTGACCTTCCATGGTTTAGTAACTCTGTTTATGAATCTAGGTGCTTGGGGTGGTGTTCACTTCCCCAGCTTTAGTAACTTAAATTTAATTTAGATTCAACATAACAGAATGGTTCCAGTTCTACTTACAAACTCTTGAGTAACACAGCTACTTTTGTTTGACGCATATAAATTCCAGTACTAATCTCACCCACCCACCCCAAAAATGAATGGTGGAGCTCTATAGATTTTCTTTGTATTTGACACACACCAAACCAATGTCTCATCTCTGTCCCCTCTAGGTACTACAAGCTCTCTGTGGTTCTGCTGTGTTTCCTGGTGCCCATGTGGGTGCCTTGGTACCTGTGGGGTGAGTCCCTGTGGGTGGGCTACTTCGTCCCGGTCCTCATGCGGTACACCCTGGTGCTGAACTCTACCTGGCTGGTCAACTCTGCAGCTCACATGTGGGGCAACCGACCCTACGACCATAACATCAACCCCAGTGAGAACCGTTTCGTGGCCTTCAGTGCCATCGGTAAGGATCTGACTTAAAAAATATATATATTTAAGGTGGGGGGGGGGGGATTTGTCTGGAGCACTATTATTGGCCAGAGCCTTGCACTCTATAGGAAAAGGCTGTTTGCCGTTTTGGACAAAGCCAATATGCCATTTTGTGTCTAACCACCATCACACTTGTACTGTAGCCTTGCTGATGCAGCCTGGCATGGTGTAGTGTAGGCGGAACTCGCTAATCCAGTGGCCTGTGTTTACTTTGTGCAAGAGATCCTGCTGTTTGTGTGAAATCAGAGCTTCGGTCCGACTGATTGCTTGTTCTACTATAAACTCTCGTCTGTATAGCTGCCTGTTTGTCAGCTGTGAAAATCATCATGTTTTAGTTGAATAGCTTAAAACGAGTGGAACTTGTAGTTTTTACATTTTAGTCCTTTAGCAGACTTATCTAGAGTGACTTATGGTAGTGAGTGCATACAGTTGTGCTTCTTTCATACTTATTTTTTACCATTGAGCGATGTTATTGTCTCAGCCTACAGTGTGTATATCTCGCAACATGTAAAGTGTTGATTTCATGAGTTGAAATGTTTGATGCACACAGTTTATTTCTCTCAATTTTGTGCACAAATTAGTTTACACCCCTGTTAGTGAGCGCTTCTCCTTTACCAAGATAATCCATCCACCTGACAGGTGTGGCATGTCAAGAAGCTGATTAAACAGCATGATCATTACACAGGTGCACCTAGTGCTGGAGACAATAAAAGGCCACTAAAATGTGAAGTTTTGTCACACAACCTGTCTCAAGCTGTCTAGGGCATGCAATATGCATTCTGACTGTAGGAAGGTCCACCAGAGCTGTTGCCAGAGAATTTAATTTATTTTCTCTACCATAAGCCGCCTCCAACATTTTAGAGTACTTGGCAGTATGTCCAACAGGCCTCACAACTGCAGACCATGTGTATGGTGTCATGTGGGCGAGCAGTTTGCTGATGTCAACGTTGTGAACAGAGTGCCCCATGGTGGGGGTATGGGCAGGCATAAGCTACGGACAAACTAACACAATTGTATTTTATCGATGGCAATTTGAATCCAGCGATACCATGACGAGATCCTGAGGCCCAATTTATAAAAATGTTTTAAAACATTTAAGCTATCTGTGACCAACAGTTGCCTATCTGTATTCCCAGTCATGTGTAATCCATAGATTAGGGTCTAATTAATAATTTTTTCAATTGACTGATTTCCTTATGAACTGTAACTGAGTAAAAAAATCTTTGAAATGGTTGCGTTTTTATATTTTTGTTCAATCTATAAACGAATATGGCTCAGGGACTTGCAACACTTGACTTAAGGCTGCTGTAGTTTGTGCAGGTTTGAGTGCTCTGGTTCAAGTTGGAGACCATAATTAACTTTGTTGAATCATGTATTTGAATGCTTGACTGGAACAAAATGTTGCACGCAGCAGCCCTCCAGGACTCAAGTTAGCCATCCATATTGTAGCACTTTTCAGACTCAGTGCTTTAGTTTACATATCGATTATGGTGATCAGATTGTTTTGAATCTTTTTTTTTTTTAAGTAACTTTCATAGATGCACACCTATAGTATTACCAGGTGCATGGAGTAAAGGGGATTCCAGCTCTTATTTTTTTTCTTCTCTCAATCTAGACTTTGCTGTCCCCACGTCACCTGTGACTGGCTATTGGTTTATGGTTTTAACCTGACTTTCCTGTCCCCTTGTATCCTTCCTGCCAGGCGAGGGCTTCCACAACTACCACCACACCTTCCCCTTTGACTACGCCACCAGTGAGTTCGGCATTAAGATGAACATCACCACTGCCTTCATAGACCTCATGTGCTTTCTGGGCCTGGCCAAGGACTGCAAGAGGGTGTCCCACGACCTCGTTTCGGCCCGCGCCCAGCGAACAGGTGACGGCAGCCACAAGACTGGCTGAGTAATGTTGTCTCAAACCGTTACGGACTTGATGCGACCGATGCCAGATACGATAAAACAGGCTAAACCAATGAAAGAAAGAATGTAGCTGTAGTAAATTGCAGTATTGATGATGGAGTTAGTAGTGCTGCAGTTAGTAGTGATCAAACCATGGTCCATTGATGTCTGCTTCTGTGTTATGAGTTAAAAACCTTTACTTGAGTTCCTCAGACTAATATTGGCTTTAAAATCGGTCCTAGACCTTTCAGTAAGGTTTCTATTTTTTATTATTATTTTTTTTCCAATGAATGATGTGTGAGGTGACTAAGGAAAGTGATCTAATGGCCTGGCTAAGCTAGGTATGTTAGCACAGAAATTTAAAGAGTAAGTCACTATTGGTGGAAACCTGAAGTGTGTGGCGGAGATGGACGCTGTAATGCGTGACACTATTACACCAACCAAACTACCTGCCTGTGCCATCTGCACCAACAATGAAGATGGTAGGACGTTAACCTCTAATTTATTCATGAGCTATTATTAATTAACCATCTGGCACTTTTGAAATTGTGAAAAAAGTTTGAGGTTTCTTCACATTTTAGGCTAAGTAGGTGAAATTTGTTTTGATAATGTGTCGATTTCAATTCGGGCTGAATGATCCTGACATATGGATCCAAATCTTTCTATCAGTCACGCTTTGTTGACATTCATTCCCTAAGTGTGAAGTAGTTAAAATTCTTTAAAATCCTGGGGGAAGTCCACCTTTTGTCAAAAGTTTACATTTACGTTTAAGATGAAATGTAAGTTTTATATTTAACATGATTTGCTGTTATTAAGCCACCCTACTTCAGTCTTATTTTACTATAAGCTGCTGTGTTGAAACAGCCCTACTTACTTCTAAGTCAACATACTGTTGAGCTGTCATTATATACCAGACCATATTCCATATAGGCTGGTGTAGAAGTGCAGTTATGCGGCAGTGTTACATATTATTGCACCAGTTGACTCCTCCTGTCCAAGTTGCTCTTCACAGGAGATTAGTTCCTCTTGTAGAAGAGGATGAAGGAAGGTATCAGATCTCAAATTGCACATATATTCCCTGTATAGTGCATTATTTTTGACCAGGGCCCATTGTGGGCTCTGGTCAAAGGTAGTGCACTGTATATGGAATCGGGTGCCATTTGGGACGTACATAAGGTCTCTTCATTTGTGTATAACACTATTTATACCTCTGGATATTTTGTGGGGGCGACGGTGCCTGTGACTACAGTCGGATGGTCGAACAGAAGCCTGGTTGGTTGGGTTTTTTCCATCCTGCTTCAGAAACACTTCTGCACTGAAACGTAGTTAAAACGCAAACTCTGATCAGTCTTTATTATACAAAATAATAGTAGTTTGTATTTTTTACTCTTACTGCAGCTGAAGTTAAAAGTAAGGGACTTCGGTCTCCAATAGGTCAAGGTGAAAGAGGCTTTGAGAGCATTTGCATACGTGTCGTCTCGGTATCTTGAATTACATTTAGTCAACTCTTGCCCAAGATGCCTTATGGAAGTAATGTTATGTACTTTGCGCGCTTAGTAGACGTGGACATGTCTAGAAAAAGATGGATGCGACAGGGGAGGGAAAGGACAGCCAGGGGTCTAGTTAATTTGGTTGTACATCAATTGTAAGTTAACACTCTAGGAGTGAGGGGGGAACTATAGGAATTCTACTTCCGAGTACTGAGGGGGAAAAATGGCATTTTGAATATTTGCTTTGGAGCTGTGGTTGAGTTATTTAATGAATTTCTTAATAGCTATATCGGAGAGAAAGTAATGGAAATAACTTATTTAACTCAAGTAAAAGGAAAGACCATGTGCTTTGCATACTTGGGATATTCTGTACAGTATCAGATTCTGAGGGATTAAGAACACATTTTTGCATAATAGTTAAACAAATGTGGTGTTTGGCTCTGAAGAAACAAGATTCCAGATTAGTTATGTAATTTGTCACACTTTGGTCTACCTTTCTCAGTGCAATTATTTTGTGCAGTGTTAACTTCTTGAAGTCTGAATGCCTTAAAAAAAAAACTGCAGCATTTTTTTCTAAGAATGTTCTACCCACTGTATGTACCGTAAATAAACCAAATTTTCTACATGTTGAAAAGCATGTCCTGCTGTCTGTTTGTTGTAATTCTGTAATCTCTCCATTTCTAATTGAATAAAAGACAAGTCATTGTCTTACCTTTCACTTTTGCATCAATGTCTACAATTTTCTGCAAAGTGACTGGGGTGTATTCATTAGTGCACACCATAAATGTTTTGCAACAGGAAACAACTTTTTCTTATTTTTTTCATATTTGGACAAGTTCAGGTTAGTTCCTCCCTGTTTGGTTCCAAGTGAATACACCCGTGGTGATGTTATTGAGGTGGTCAGCTGTGTAAGCAGCATTTATTCTCACCATTAATATTAAATCATTTTAGGGAAACACATTGCAGCTATCATAGAAAGTCATTCTCTGACAGGCCTTGTCCCCAGGCTATTCTCTGGCCTATGCTCACAACCTCACTTCCCGTACTGCTCACTGAATCATCGTATGGTGGTTGTGTCATGGTATTTTAGAATTTAAACTTTACACTCAAACCCAACACCAAGTAGAATAAAAGTCCTAACACTTCAACAGCTCTCTTGAATGTGGCATTTACTGATTTACATTGCATATTCATAACCTGAACACAACATGAGGGTTGCATCTGAAACAAACCGTTCAGTGCATTTAAACGGCGTCTATGCGGACACTATGTACCGGTCGGCTTTACGTTTTTTTTCTCCAGAACTTGACCTTGTTTGCTGATAGTCAAATGCCATCACTTCCAAGCGCCAAACTAAGTTTTTGTGTTGGTCCCCTAGGCTCCCTGGACTGTTCAGGTTGTAACTGATTATCTCAATCTCTCTGGACATAGTGTGTTTGCTACCAACTTCTTTTACATTCCACTAGTTCCACAGCCATCTGCTTATCAGTTAAATCTTGAGCTGGTCATGCTCGACACGTTCTCCTATCTGGCCTATCGCGCACAATCAGACCATGTGAGATTGCTATGCGTGTTCTCTCTCTGACCAACACTGAATGGCAGCAACAAGACACTATTTTACTGTTTTCTCTGGTCATCGTCAGTGTGCCAGGGTCTTGGTCTATCTATGGTTTTTGTCTTGAGCCTTTGCTTTACGGGTTAATTTAAGTGCATTGCCTGATCGCGAGTTGAATGAAACATTCTGATATACTGCTACAATACCGGTTTCAGTTTGTTGACTAACGTCTCTTCGAAAGCTAGCGCATATGCACCACCTACTGGGGAATGTTTCAAGCCAAGAATAACCACTGAAAATGACCCCTCTTCACTCTAATGAAATATAGACAGACTAATTAATTCTTATGTTGTACCAATATTTTAGCCTGGGTAGTGGTCTGTTTAGCTAACATTCCTCTCCTACTCTGTCATTACAAAACAATTTACAAGTACACAGAATATTTTTGGCTAATTCCAAATGGCCAGTTTGTGCCTAGACAGTGAAGACTTAGTTTATGCAAACAGTGTCAGAGTTGCAACAGGTTGACTAGTCCGGACCTGGGTTCAAATAGTATTTGCAATCTTTCAAATACTTTGATGGTTTGCTTTAGTCTGCCTAGAGTGCCAGGTAGGTGGGGTTTGTACTTTTGAGAATTTTCTATTGGTTTCATTGCAGCAGGCAAGCTCAATGAAGTACAGATAAAGTTTTTGAAATAATTTAAACAGTGCTTGAAGCCAGGTCTGTCTGTCCAATTCCAGTGGGTGTCTCCACTACAGCACCGCTGTCTGTCTGGGAGCTGGCCAGCTCCCAGTGACATCACCCCTCTCTCCATTGGCTGCCTGGTGTCAGACCATCCACTCCACTACTCTGTATGTAATGCTTGTGTGGTCATCAGGCTGACAGTTTTAGCCCTGCACTGTCAAACGCTAATCTGCTTTGCTGGACACTAGACCTAGGCTGCAATATTAGCCTAGAAAATAGGCTAGGCTAACTTTTGTATTTTTGATGTATTTGTTTCTTAACAGGGTATCTTGCCTACTGCAGGACAGTTGGCACTGGTAGAATATTAGACAATCAGCCATGTTTTACTTAAGATTTTCTTGCCAGCTGTTAGCTTTAAAATTGTATTATGAATGAATATATATATATATATATATATATATATAATTTAGTCTTACAAGTGTCTCAAGTGTAGGCTATAGAATTAGATTATTATGATTGGACTGCATACTGAGGGGATTTGCAGGATCATTCGATGTAGTCCATGGGCCAGTGGAAAAATGTTTCCACTTTGGCGTAGCAAACTTTTGATGGTATTACATTGTTCCCCACAAGCCCCTGATCAAATTGATCTATGATACCCTTTATGAAAATAAAAATAAAACTGAAATGTACATTTACATAAGTATTCAGACCCTTTACTCAGTACTTTGTTGAAGCACCTTTGGCAGGGATTACAGCCTCGAGTCTTCTTGATTTTGACCCCAGTCATAGACTGTTCTCTCTACTACCGCGTGGCAAGCGGTAAGTCTAGCACAAAAAGGCTTCTCAACAGATTTTTACCCCCAAGCCATAAGACTCCTGAACAGGTAATCAAATGGCCACCCAGACTATTTGCATTGTATGCCCCCCCCCTAACCCCTCTTTTGCGCTGCTGCTACTCTCTGTTTATCATGTACATACTACCTCAATCAGCCCGACTAACCGGTGCCTGTATATAGCCTCGCTACTGTTATAGCCTCGCTACTGTTATTTTTCACTGTCTTTTTACTGTTGTTTTTATTTCTTTACTTACCTAATGCTCACTTAATTCCTTTAAAAATATATATATAATGAAATTGTACTGTTGGTTAGAGCCTGTAAGTAAGCATTTCACTGTAAAGTGAAATACCTGTTGTATTCAGCACACGTGACAAATAAACGTTGATTTGATTTGACGCTACAAGCTTGGCAAACCTGTATTTGGGGAGTTTTTCCCATTCTCTGCAGATCCTCTCAAGCTCTGTCAGGTTAGATTGGGAGTGTTGCTGCACAGCTATTTCAAATCAAAGTTTGTCACATGCGCCGAATACAATATGTGTAGACCTTACAGTGAATGCTTACTTAACAGGCCCTAACCAACAGTGCAATTTTTAAGTAAAAAATAGGTATTAGGTGAACAATAGATAAGTAAAGAAATGTAAAAAACAACAGTAAAAAGACAGTGAAAAATAACAGTAGTGAGGCTATATACAGGCACCGCTTAGTCGGTCTAATTGAGGTAGTATGTATATGTATGTATGGTTAAAGTGACTATGCATATACTATAAACAGAGAGTAGCAGTAGCGTAAAACGGGTTGGCGGTTGGTGGGTGGCGGGACACAATGCAGATAGCCCGGGGAGCCAATGTGCGGGGAAACCGGTTAGTCTGGCTAATTGAGGTAGTATGTACATGTAGGTATGTTTTAAGTGACTATGCATATATGATAAACAGAGAGTAGCAGCAGTGTAAATGAGGGGTTGGGGGGACGAGACACAATGCAAATATTCTGGGTGGCCATTTGATTACCTGTTCAGGAGTCTTATGGCTTGGTGGTAAAAGCTGTTGAGAAGCCTTTTGGTCCTAGACTTGACGCTCCAGTACCGCTTGCCATGCGCCCAAGAACAGTCTATGGCTGGGGGTTTTGCCCATTTTTAGGGCCTTCCTCTGACACCGCCTGGTGTAGAGGTCCTGGATGGCAGGCAGTTTAGCCCCAGTGATGTACTGGGCCGTACGCACTACCCTCTGTAGTGCCTTGCGGTCAGAGGCCGAGCAGTTGCTGTACCAGGCAGTGATGCAACCAGTCAGGATGCTCTCGATGTTGCAGCTGTAGAACCTTTTGAGGATCTAAGGAGCCATGCCAAATCTTTTTAGTTTCCTGAGGGGGAATAGGCTTTGTCGTGCCCTCTTCACGACTGTCTTGGTGGAACACCAAGGAACTTGAAGCTCTCCACCTGCTCCACTAGCCCTGTCGATGAGAATGGGGGCGTGCTCAGTCCTCCTTTTCCTGCAGTCTACAATCATCTCCTTAGTCTTGGTTACGTTGAGGGATAGGTTGTTATTCGGGCACCACCCGGCCCGGTCTCTGACCTCCTCCCTATAGGCTGTCTCGTCGTTGTCAGTGATCAGGCCTACCACTGTTGTGTTGTCTGCAAACTTAATGATGGTGTTGGAGTCGTGCCTGTCCACGCAGTCGTGGGTGAACAGGGAGTACAGGAGGGGACTGAGCACGCACCCCCGAGGAGCTCCAGTGTTGAGGATCAGCGTGGCTGATGTGTTGCTACCTACTCTCACCACCTGGGGGCGGCCCGTCGGGAAGTCCAGGATCCAGTTGCAGAGGGAGGTGTTTAGTCCCAGGATCCTTAGCTTAGTGATGAGGTTTGAGGGTACTATGGTGTTGAACGCTGAGCTGTAGTCAATGAATAGCATTCTCACGTAGGTGTTCCTTTTGTCCAGGTGGGAAAGGGCAGTGTGGAGTGCAATAGAGATTGCATCATCTGTGGATCTGTTTGGGCTGTATGCAAATTGAGTGGGTCTAGGGTTTCTGGGATAATGGTGTTGATGTGAGCCATTACCAGCCTTTCAAAGCACTTCATGGCTACGGACATGAGTGCTACGAGTCTGTAGTCATTTAGGCTGGTTGCCTTAGTGTTCTTGGGCACAGGGACTATGGTGGTCTGCTTGAAACAGTATTGGTAGTTGGTATTACAGACTCAATCAGGGACATGTTGAAAATGTCAGTGAAGACACCTGACAGTAGGTCAGCACATGGCCGGAGCACACATCCTGGTAATCCGTCTGGCCCCGCGGCCTTGTGAATGTTGACCTGTTTAAAGGTCTTACTCACGTCGGCTACGGAGCGCGTGATCACACAGTCGTCCGGAACAGCTGATGCTCTCATGCATGCCTCAGTGTTGCTTGCCTCGAAGCGAGCATAGAAGTGATTTAGCTCGTCTGGTAGGCTCGTGTCACAGGGCAGCTCGCGGCTGTGCTTCCCTTTGTAGTCTGTAATAGTTTGCAAGCCCTGCCACATAAGACGGAGCCAGTCGGAGCCGGTGTAGTACGATTCAATCTTAGCCCTGTATTGGCGCTTTGCCTGTTTGATGGTTTGTTGGAGGGCATAGCAGAATTTCTTATAAGCTTCCGGGTTAGAGTCCCGCACCTTGAAAGTGGCAGCTCTGCCCTTTAGCTCAGTGCGAATGTTGCCTGTAATCCATGGCTTCTGGTTTGGGTATGTACGTACAGTCACTGTGGGGATGACGTCCTCGATGCACTTATTGATAAAGCCAGTGACTGATGTGGTGTACTCCTCAGTGCAATCAAAAGAATCCCGGAACATGTTCTTGTCTGTGATAGCAGAACAGTCCTGTAGTTTAGCATCTGCTTCATCTGACCACTTTTTTATAGACCGAGTCACTGGTGCTTCCTGCTTTAATTTTTGCTTGTAAGCAGGAATCAGGAGGATAGTGGTCAGAATTATGGTCAGATTTACCAAATGGAGGACGAGGGAGAGCTTTGTACACGTCTCTGTGTGTGGAATACAGGTGATCTAGAATTTTTTCCCCCTCTGGTTGCACATTTAACATGTTGATAGAGATTAGGTAAAACTGATTTAATTTTGTGCTCTCATTACGAAGGCATTTTGCAAAAATGGGTTACCTGTACTTCTTTGTTTGACGTAATGCATTCCTTTGGAATTTCATAGGGTGCAATATACAATGTTTCACATCACATTTCTTGATGTTAACACAATTTATAGAATCAGATTGCATATCATTTTAATTAATAGACATCAGTGAATGCTTCTACAACATTTACTAACTGTTTTAATGTAATATTTGAAACGACTACAAAACTCAGTAATTCTGACAGCTTTTTTTTATACCACTATTCTGGTAATATTAAGCTAAATACATATAATTGACATACTGTACTTGGGCAATATTTTCGGGTTGTCCTAATTGTAACACACCTTTTAATCCATTATTGGTCTTATTACACCAATTATTTATTCAGTTATGCCCATGCAAAATCAATGCAGTTCCTCCCTGTTGAAGTGAATAGTGGCCATTTTGAAAAAAGTCTGATGGGAGTTGTACTGATTAAAGACAAAATTGATGATGACTCTATATAGCAAAAACAAATGACTCCAATGGGTCTCCTTGTTCTGTGTGAAATTTGGTTTAGTTATCGTACCATGTGATAGTAGAGCACATCCCAATACTGTCCATTCTGGCTCGATATACCCCAAAATGCATACATGTATGACCTTATTTGACCCCCCAAGGTGGGCCCATAGAGATGTCATAATTCCAGTTGCTTCATACTTCAATACAGTGGGTATCAGAAGTATTCACCCCCCACCCTTGGATTTCTTCACATTCTATTGTGTTACAAAGTGGGCCTTTTGTCAACGATCTACACAAAATTCTCTGTAATGTCAAAATTCAAACATTTCTTAAAGAGAAATGTAAAATGAACACTAATGTACCTTGATTAGATATGTATTCACCCCGAGTCAATACATGTAAAAAAAAAAAAACAGCAATTGGCAGCAATTACAGCTGATTATTAGGTAAGTCTCTAAGAGCTTTGCACACTTGGATTGTGCAATATTTTCCCATTTTTCTTTTCAAAATTATTAAAGATCTGTCAAGTTGTTGATGGTCATGGTTACACAGCCATTTTCAAGTCTTGCAATAGATTTTCAACCATATTTATTAAGTCAAAACTGTAACTTTGCCACTCAGGAACATTTACTGACTTCTTGGTAAGTGCCTTCAGTGTAGAATGTGTCCTTGTGTTGTAGGTTATTGTCCTGCTGAAAGGTGAATTTGTCTCCCAGTGTCCATTCGAAAGCAGACTGAAGCAGGTTTTCCTCTAGGATTTTGCCTGTGCTTAACTCCATTCTGTTTATTTTTATCCTGAAAAACTCCCCAGTCTTTGCAATGTCAAGCATACCCATACCATGATGCAGCCTCCACCTTGCTTGAAAATACTCAGTGATATGTTGTGTTGGATTTGCCCCAAACATAAGGCTTTGCATTTATATTTTGTATATTTGAATTCTTTTCACAGTTATTATTGCGGAGTAACTATACTAAACAAAAATATAAACGCAACATGTAAAGTCTTGGTCCCATGTTTCATGAGCTGAAATAAAGATCCCATATTTTCCATATACACAAAAATCTTATTTCTCTCAATCTGTGCACATACACTACTGGTCAAAAGTTTCCAAACACCTACTCATTCAAGGTTTTTTTTTTTTTTTTTTTTTACATTGTAGAATAATAGTGAAGACATCAAAACTATGAAATAACACATATGGAATCACATAGTAACCAAAAAAGTGTTAAAGATATCTAAATATATTTTATATTTGAGATTCTTCAAATAGCCACCTTGCCTTGATGACAGCTTTGCACACTGTCCGTAGAGCTCCGAGACAGGATTGTGTCAAGGCACAGATCTGGGGAAGGGTACCAAAACATTTCTGCAGTATTGAAGGTCCCCAAGAACAGTGGCCTCCATAATTCTTAAATGGAAGAAGTTTGGAACCACCAAGACTCTTCCAAGAGCAGCCCGCCCAGCCAAACTGAGAAATCAGGGTAGAAGGGCCTTGGTCATGGAGCTGACCAAGAACAAATTTGTACCTCTGACAGAGCTCCTCTGTGGAGATGTGAGTACCTTCCAGAAAGATAACTATCTCTGCAGCACTCCAACAATCAGGCCTTTATGGTAGAGTGGCCAGACTGAAGGCACTCCTCAGTAAAAGGCACATGACAGCCCGCTTGGAGTTTCGCAAAAGCCACCTAAACAAGACTGAACTCTTTGGCCTGAATGCCAAGCGGCACATCTGGAGGAAACCTGGCACCATCCCTACGGTGAAGCATGGTGGTGGCAGTATCATGCTGTGGGGATGTTTTTCAGCAGCAGGGACTAGGAGACTAGTCAGGATCGAGGGAAAGATGAACAGAGCAAAGTAACAGGACAATGACCCTAAGCACAGCCACGACAACGCAGGAGTGGCTTCGGGACAAGTCTCTGAATGTCCTTGAGTGGCCCCGCCAGAGCATCTCTGGAGAGACCTGAAAATAGCTGTGCAGTAACATTCCTCATCCAACCTGACAGAGCTTGAGGATCTGCAGAGAATAATGGGAGAAACTCCCCAAATACAGGTGTGCCAAGCTTGTAGTGTCATACCCAAAAAGACTCAAGGCTGTAATTGCTGCCAAAGGTGCTTCAAAAAGTACCGAGTAAAGGGTCTGAATACTTATGTAAATGTGATATTTCCGTTTGAATTTTTTTATACATTTGCAAAAATATTAAAAACCTGTTTTTGATTCATCATTATGGGTTATTGTGTAAATTGATGGAAATAACTATGGAATCAATTTTAGAATAAGGCTGTAACGTAACATAATGTGGAAATATTCAAAGGGTCTGAACACTTTCCGAATGCACTGTATGTACCTATGGAGGTGTTACGTACGCCTCTAGGAAGAGGGAACGCAACACCCTGCTACAACTCACCTCCCCGTGGAGTGAAAGACGTATGTGCCTGTAGGTGCGAGTAAGGATGACAAAAGCAGAGAATTTACCATTTACTGGGAATTTATTCCTTCACGCGGTAAATTTGGGGAAAAGGGGCTGAACGGAACCAAAGCAAAGAAAGTAAATGTCAAAGCCCCCCCCTCTCCTATCTTACTTGACTACCCACTACCTACCTAACTTCGCACCACCTGGTGCACTAACCAAAATACAGGGGGTGGTCTGCCCAGGTCTTACCCAGTGTGTATAGACAGTAAATACAAAGGGTTATGTATGCCCGCGGGCCTCTTGCCTAAGCATTTCCTAGGTGCCTTCCCCCCTGGGAACAAAAACAGAATACAAACGTAAGTAAACAATTTCAATAATCAAAAACACTGCCTCCTATGGGGACACACATACCTTAGAAGCAGCGGCTAGAAAGTACTTAACAAAAACCTTTCTCTCAGTAAAACCAACACAGGACATACTAAATCTCTTAACAACACAGGACACACTAATTATCTCCCTCTGAGAAACAACCAACATTTGATATAACCCTTAGCTCTCTCTCTTACAAAGGAACACTGGCTTTTATAGCTGGAGAAGGAGTCTGTAATGATGAGGGGGCGGGGTCAGCTCCAATTAGCAATGGGACCGACCATTCAGCTGCTTGGGGGAATTTTTAGGAAGCCATCCTGAAACACAAACATACAAACAAAACCACAACACAGAAACCGGGGAACGTAACAGGAGGACAGAAGATGGCTATCTCAAGGCCATCAGGCTGTTAAATAGCCATTACTAGCCGGCCTCCACCCAGTACCCTGCCCTGAACTTAGTCACTGTCACTAGCCGGCTACCACCCAGTTACTCAACCCTGCACCTTAGAGGCTGCTGCCCTATGTACATAGACATGGAATCACTGGTCACTTTAATAATGTTTACATACTGTTTTACTAATTTCATATGTATATACTGTACTCTAGTCAATATTTATATATTTCTTAATTCCATTCTTTTACTTTGAGAATTGTGTATATTGTTGTGAATTTTTAGATACTACTGCACTGTTGGAGCTAGGAACACAAGCATTTCGCTGCACCCACAATAATATCTGCTATATTTGCGTATATGACCAATAACATTTGATTTGATTTGAAGGGTTAGTCATTCAAAAATCATGTCAATCCCTATTATTTCACACAGAGTGAATCCATGTAGCTAATTATGTGATTTGCTAAGACACATTTTACTCCTGAACTAATTTAGGCATGCCTAAACAAAGGGGGTGAACACTATTGCAATGACTATATTTGAGTTATTTGATTTGTATTCATTTTTAAACATTTGTAGAATTTTCTTTTCACTTTGACATTATGGAGTATTTTGTGTAGATCAATGACAAAAAGAAACCACTATTAAATATATTTCAATCCCACTTTGTAAAGAAAAACATTTTGAAAAAATCCAAGGGTGTGAATACTTATGATACCCACTGTATTTATTTAACTAGGCAAGTCAGTTAAGAACAAATTCTTATTTACAATGACGGCCTACCCCGGCCAAACCCTAACCTGGACGAAGCTGGGCCAATTGTGCGCCGCCCTACTGTATGGGACTCCCAATCACGGCCGGTTGTGATACAGCCTGGAATCGAATCATAATCTGTAGTGACGCCTCTAGCACTGAGATGCCGTGCCTTAGACCGCTGCGCCACTCGGGAGCCCGAATGTATGTGTTGTATTATGAAGTTAATAACATATCAAATTGCCTTAGTTTGAGAAGATTGTTCCCTGATAATACAAAATTACATTTCATACCCTTAATCCTGTTGGCCCAACTAACTGCATAGGAGTCGTAACATGCAGTTACGTGTATGTTATATTATGTTAAGATACCCACATTTAGCTACCTCCCATTCGTGGGTATCTTACCATAATATAACCCACAGACATGCATAGACCTTAATGAAAATCATAATTAGACTTTGCCACCCAAAGTAGACTTTGCCACCCAAAGTGGACAAATATGTGAAATATGGCGTGCTGGCCCATGGACTCATTCATGTCTGGTGTGTTGGACTGCTCATCACACATTGGAAAGCTATTGGGGTGTGATATGAGATCATAGTCACAATGAAATCAACTGCTTTAGAGTTTGTTTTAAATATTATATGCTACATGACCGTGAAATACTGCATTCAAATAGAATAGGCATCATACATTTAATCATTTCACATAATGCTTATTTTCTTAAATTAAATTAGGCTACCTTACTTTAGATTGTAACATTATCAAATCTCAAGATGTTCGGTTTGATGCGTGGGTCTGGCTCATGGACTAGGTTTATATAGGCCACACACAGATAATCAGTCAGCAAAATGACGTTCAACTGAAAAGGCACTTGCTCAACTATTTGTAGACGGCCCAGGCGCTTGTAGCTGCACCGCCTGTATAGGCCTAAAACAATCGTGCATTTTTTTTTTTTTAAGTGTAGGCCAATAGACTAGTCCTATAGGCTTACATTTAAATATAACTTATTTTGATTTGATTTAAACAATAGAAAATAAATACATAAAAAATTAATTAATTAACTCAAATAGCCTGTAGTCATCATAAGCAAAGCCTATGAAACAATTAGATGACTATGATGGCCTATACGAAGAAATTACTCAACTGAACAGAAAAATATATATCCGCCTATAGGCCTAAATTTAGTAAAATATGCCTACCTAAATAAATCCGAAACTATGTTTGATATTTTTGTTGATTGATCAGTGAACCCGCTTAAAAACTTAATCCAAAAACATCCCACGAATGAACTTTTCAAAATCACTTTCCCCTAATCCTAATTTGCATATAAGAAAATGCGCGGACGTCAAAGGAGCAGGGATCTGTATGGTTTTAAAGGGTCAGACGAGGGGTTAGTTGGGGACAATAACCCCACATGAAAAGTTAGATAGCGACCGTCTGGATTAGTAATGCAAATGCCAATTTTATCAATGGCTAGAGTCCTTAATCTTTGGATCCTCTCACCTTTTTTATTTTCTGGTATCTCAAAATGTCATCGCATTCAATGGAAATGCGCTTGGTTTTGTTAGGTAAAACGTGTATCCGATTCTCACAAACTAGAGCAGCACTTCGGTGAAATGTTAACTTGAAATTGGCATGAAGTTTTCACGTCATATTAGGCCTATATATTACAACAGCAGGCGATTCAATGACATTTTCAAAGGCCTGAATTAAGTGACCGATTAATTCGCTGACTTCAGTAGGCTACAATGCAACTGTTGGCATTCTTATGTAGGGATAATGTCATCATTTTGAGGAAGGATGTTGTCAATAATGCGCAACGGCTTTAATTTGCAACTTCATTCTGCAAACGTTTAGGCTACATGATGAGAGTGCAGTTAGTAGATTTAGCTCTAAACCTATTCTTATCTTTTGATCAATGCATCAAACGTTTAAAACATCGAAATGTATTAACATGTCTTTACACTACCTTAACATTTCTTGAAATTCTATAAATGTTCACTGGGCAATTTTTTTTATTTTTAAATAAACAATTGCGTTTTAGGTAGGCTATAGTCATTCATGCACATAAATTCAAACTTTTTCCTCGATTTGTATTAGGCAAATCAAATGCCATCTTTTTAAAAACTAATTTTCGAATAAAATGTCTTCATTGTTTAAAGGGATGTTTTTAACAGGCCTAACCACTCCCAAAACAATCAACGTTAATACTTTCGATACCTAATTAATATGGATCTTATAGAGATGGAAATGTTAGTGAATTTGTTGTTTGGAAATTTGTTAGTGAATTGATTAGGCTAGCCTATTCGTAAATTGAGCAGTGTTTAGCCTATCTGATGTTGTTTTAAAAACAATTTTTCTCACTTGTAGGCCTATTTATAATACTGTTCTCTCTTATACATTTAGTTTAGGTTAAGCCAATTAAAATTCGTTGTAGTAGGTTTATATTTTCTTTTAAATCAGAAGTTGGAAATTATCTTTGGGGAAACTGAGCATCTGGAAAATGTCAAATGATATACATACTTCAACACTGATTTTCAAACATTGGGATGTTAATTAGTCATAGCCTATGCGTCTTTTTCGAAGGACGAACGTTGATTAAATCGGACGTGGCATTTGTAAAACCAGGCTAACTTCCTAAAAAACACACATCTCAAGAAATCCCACAGTATCCAAATAATATCTCGTGTTTGCTCTAAGAAGATAATACCAGTACTGTTAGCCTATCAGTTACCGGCCGCTGTATCAAACTCTTTCAAGATAGTGAGTAAATTAAATTTTCAGGGTGCAAACTCCGCCAGATGAGTCGATTTCAGCCGGTTTAATATTACTTCACTTTATCCTGAATCCTTCAGAAGGCCGCGGGCATGGAGAGTGAGTTCGGACCGACTCTTCCCTGGTTGCTATTTGTCTGCGCGAGGCCCAGGGTGCCCTTTTGATCATTTCAATCTTTCCTTGGTGCGCTCCTTCTGATTGGTCGAGGGAGTAAGACGGGGAAAATCTTTAATTAAGTAGATAATCTCTTGTTGGGATGAGAGTGGGTCCATTTCAGAGCCCCCCTCTAGTGAGTCCCACATGAGTATCTTAGCATATACAGCCAGTGTTGATTGGGGTTGTGTATGTATGTAGGGTAGTAGCTCTCACTATATCATCTATCCTCATTTAGAGAGCTGCTGAATGTGCATGCCATCCCTCTATCCTCTCTCATCTCTTCTGTCAGGATGTTCATGCATTTGGAGGTCTGTTACTATATCTTCATTTTGATGACTCACATGACAAGGTCCTGCTTCAGCTGGTGAGTTTCAACTATTTTGGACTCTTTGTTATTGCCTCATCCATCCAAAGCAATGGATGTGATAGGAAGGTTGTTCATTAAGTATTGTACATAGGCTTATTGGAATAGAGAAATAATTCAATGATTTTGATGGTGAAAGGTTTTTCTATTTACTAATCAAATAAAAAAGTTAGTTTAATTTTTTACCTTTGAAAATGGTTTACCAATTAGGCTTTTTGATTTTCCTTTATGAGAATGTACGGATGGAAAAGTATTAAATATTGACAATTCAATATTGTCCTGTAATTCTTGTAATGTTTATTACTCATTAATCTACTTTCATCTCAGTCTATTTTACTGAGGATTTTTTTGTTTTGTTTAGGTCTTTTGGATATAACCTACCCAAAAATGTCACTTTAACACTATGGTTCTTGACCAGCAGGCCAGGTTTTAATTCATTCACAAGGATTTAGAGGAATGATATGGTTTAGAACCATGTTATTATATGTTTTAGTACTGCGTTATTTAAAATAGATAATGATGCTTTAGTACCATATTATTAAATGCTATTAAAGATACCTAATGAGAGATGTTAAGTGAGGGAGCTGTGGAATTCCTGCCCTTGCTGAAGGACACTTAATTCCCAGAGTTAATAAGCTGTCTCCTCTTCCAGGTCAGTGAATAATTTCCTGATGACTGGACCTAAGGTAAGCCAACATTCTTTTGATCTTCTGCCCAGATCCCATTTTCCCTTCCCTCCTTCCCTCCCTAAAAAGAGAGCAAAAACCACCCTGTGAGGATCTCTTACAAAACCTCACTCCGAAGACATTATTGCGTTACGTTACTCTCTTTCTCCCTCTCTGTTTCTATCTATAGACAGCATCTCATTTTCTCCACAATGAGAGTTTATGGTTCATATACATATGCATTTTCATCATTTATTTGTTGTAACAACAGCAAGAGTGTAACTTAGCAGTGTTTTGGCCTTTTGGGTTCACTCCATATTTGTATCTAATGCACTTGACCCTACTGAGGCTAAGAAGCTTTGAATGTCCATGGGTTGAGATAGTAGAAGTGGAGAGTTATTGGGTTCAGTGTGTTTAGAGGCAGTGGCAGGAGAGGACCTGGAAAGGGTTTTGGTCAATTTAATTTATTTTTCAGTCAATTTAGGAAGTTAACTGAAATTCCAATTCCAATTTTACCCATGAGAGGCAATGGAGGCAGTAGAGGCACAAGAGGTCCCAAGATTGAGTGTGTATCGCACAGGAGGCTGTTGGTGAAGGGATGAGAGCTCATAATAATGTCTGGAATGGAGTGACTGGAATGGTATACCGTTCCATTCATTTTGTTCCAGCCATTACTATAAGTCCTCCTCCCCAATTAAGGTGCCACCAGCCACCTGTGGTATAGAGACCATGGAGGCAGTAGAGGTCCCTTGGTTGATAGAGCTAGACTAGAGGCAGGAAAGGCAGTAGAGATCTCTCTGTGTTGAGTGGGAATAAACTAGAGGCAGTAGAGGCAGGAAAGGCAGTGCTGGCATGTGCTGTGCTGTGGTGGGTGGTCATCATTATCCCACCAGACCCCAGTGAGAAGCAGAGAGGTGGTGGCTCAGTCTCTCAACAGGCCACTTGAGACATATCATTCACACAGTCTCAACAAGGACCAGAGAGCTGGGCGAACAAGCCAAGTGGACATGGTGAACATGTAAAGAATAGGGCTTGGGATTCTTAACTCACTCAGGGGTTGTGAATCATGTTCAAAAAGTTGAATTAATATTGTATAAAGACTTTTTTGGTCAATTTTGGTTGCTAACCGAAGCTAATGTTTATTAGTATTGTTACAACAAAAACTAAGTTAATACACTAGGAATTTTGGGGTTATAGAACTAAATGTCTCTAGAATTTGTTGCTTTTCATGATTGAACCTATTCAGTTTTTAGTATATTGTACCATCACATATGCCATGATGATATACTCTGTGTTCCTCCAGGCTTACCTGATTTACTCCAGCAGCGTAGCAGCCGGGGCGCAGAGCGGCATCGAGGAGTGCAAGTACCAGTTTGCCTGGGACCGATGGAACTGCCCTGAGAGAGCCCTGCAGCTGTCCACACACAGAAGCCTCCGCAGCGGTAAGAGCCAATGATCCAGGCTCCATTGGAATTCTGAATTCCACTTTGGAACTTTGGAATTTCAATTAGAAAGTTTGGAGAATTTGGGAATTTCTGTTGTGCTGCCCAAATTACTCCCTCTTTTTCTGCCTAAATGACACTATTCTCCATATAGTGCACTATTGTTGACCAGACCAAATCTAGGGCACTATATGGTCAAAAGTAGTGCACTATATGCTGACTAGGGAATAATTTGATTTGCCCTTTAATAACAGTCCGGTTTTAAGTCACAGATAGGCCCATCCAGATCAAGGAGGAAGGACTCTTTCTAGAAAGTGAGATGGCGTTTGTTTGTTTGTTTAGTCAGGAGATTCATCAGTCAAAAGGATCGTTACAGCAACCCCACGGCCGCTACGGTTCCCTCACCCAATACAACACCAACCCCACGGTCACACTGGCCAAAACAAACACTACTAATCCAATTCACAACATCCTACTGAGCCTCCCATCGACGGGACCCTGCTCAGAGGCCTTGTGAAAACATGGCACCCCAATGGCAATTAGAGGCAATGTGTTAATTACCAGGAGAGATAGGAGATAAAGGATACTGTGGAGTGAGAGGCGTTGAAATAGAAGCCCCACTCTAAAGATAAGGGTTAGGGTCACAGGCTAGAGGAGAGGAATGACCTATTCAGAGGAAGGCATTCCTGAGTACAGAAGGCATTCCTGAGTGCATTTTAAAATGTCTCTCTCACCCAAAGCAAACAGAGTGACAGCGCTTGTCCTTGACATCAGTTCAGTAATCATTGCTATTATAATATAATAATATATCATCTGTTTTTTCCACAGCGAACAGGGAGACAGCGTTTGTCCATGCCATCAGTTCAGCAGGAGTCATGTACACTCTGACGAGGAACTGCAGTCTGGGGGACTTTGACAACTGTGGCTGTGATGACACCAGGAATGGACAGCGGGGTAAGAGAAGATTTTAAAAAATCCACACACAGATCATTGCAAGACACGCATAGATGAACAGCTGATGTACATACTGTGTTGTAGTTATGTGATGGGATTCGGTTGTAGGCAAAACAACATTTAAATTATTTTTTCAAGTACTTTGGAAATAATTCCCTTCCACGTATTTCCGTCACAAATGGTGAGCCACCCTCTCGTACAGACAAACTCCTGCTTGTGTCCCCAGTAGGTAGGAGGGTGGGGGGTGGGGGGGGGGGGGGGGGGGGGGTGGGGGGGGTGGCTGCTGCAGTGAACTGATGGTTGTGGTTATGTTTACAGGGGGTACAGGCTGGCAGTGGGGGGGCTGCAGTGACAACGTGGGGTTCGGTGAGGCCATCTCCAAGCAGTTTGTTGACGCGCTGGAGACGGGCCAGGACGCACGGGCCGCCATGAACCTCCACAACAACGAGGCTGGACGCAAGGTACAGTATTTACTTTACTTTGTACTTTTACTCTTACCATTATTTACTATATTCTCTATGTTCCCTGACTGTGACACATACAGTAAGGCATCCATAAAAACAGTACCCATCTGTCCCCTAAAACATCTGTGAATAAGGACACACAAGGAAATACTGTACTCCTCAGCTTTCCAGATTGATAGTTGCTGTGTGGCGATCTGCTGTGTGATGACCATTCAGGTGCAAATCAGCAGGCGAGTGCTAGGCAACACATTGGTGCTGCAAGGGGTGAGCTATCCCTCGGCACCATACAAAACTTTGATGATATAGTGAAATATTATCATAATTCCAGATAGATATAGAGCTTGGCTTTCAGGGTGTTCTGAACTCCAGATCATGTTGAGATTAAATCAGTGAGATTGCCATAGGGGGGAGCTCTTGTAGTTCAAGCTGGAGGGCCAGATGGCCTGTCTGATATTTGCGTTTCCCACTCGGCCCCCCAACCGACCGACTGCTCAATGTAAAGTACCTTTTGAATAATTTTTTTATTTCTCAACCTGCCCAGTGAGAATTACAGCTTACAGCAAGCGTACCACCCAAGCGTCCCCTTTCACGTCCCCATAAGTGAGGTGCCACTCGTCCTCCAATAACCACAGTGTGTTCGCTGTACCAGAAGGGCCTATTTACCAGTTACTGAATGTCCTTTATTATGACAAGACTTGAGTTGCAAGATCTCAGGATCACTGGTGCTACTTCTTAATTAGAATATCCCATGGTTCCACACACTGCAGACGGGGGCCAGTATTATGCCTGCCTGCTCTCTTTAAATACGTTTTTAGTTTCATTCTTGCAATAAGCATCCAACATTTATTCTGTTGGTCTTTGTGTGGCCCCTGAGGAGTCCATAGTCAGGGATGAAGGACCACAGGCGAGAGAATGCAGTGGTCTTTGTTTACCCCGCCTAGGAGCCCTCCTGTTGGGCCCTCGCTGCCCCTCCGAACCCCATGGCACCTGGAGCATCATTGTAACAAAAAAATACCAGAGAAAAAAAGAAAAACTCACCCCTTCTTCATTTTGACACTCAATAGACTCCCCGTAGTCTCTTCATTGGTTCTTCTCATGGCAGAAAACATGTTGACAATGGCCTTGCTAAATAAATACTCCTCTCACTCCAGGAGGGACACAGTCAGTGTCTCGATGTGAAACTTTGATTTGGCCCTCACCTCGCGAGAAAGCTCTTCCCCTCCCAGTAAAGAAACGTTCCTTTTGAACCGACATCTGTTAACATATGTGTCGGGGTGAAGTCAGGAAATATTGAGGGGGATCACAAAAGCTGACAAAAACTTGAGCATGAACCTTGAACCTATCCTTTCTCCCCTCAGTGAATTCATCCTCTTTTTGTCAAGTGGGAAGGCTTGAGCGTACAATGGGTTCATTTGACAACACATCAATCAAGAGCCAATGGTCTTCACATTACACAACTGATTCTTTGAAACAAAACCATGCTCAGCCACACACACATACAAAACTGATTTCCTGAGACCAAATCAATGAACTTCTCATTTGCATGTTGCTGCTTTAAAGCGCAACTGAAGGCAATAAACAACTTGTCTAATAGAAAACGACATTAGTCAGAAGCAAAGTTTTGTAAATTAGTTCGTCATGACTTACTTGAGGGTTGGGCTTTCATTTCACAATGCTTACTTTCCCACTAACAAGGGATACACAGCTGCAGTGATTGCACTCTATCCAATCCTACCGCAGAACACAGATACAGTGAGACAGACATGTTCACATAAGACAACAGGTTGCAATTTTTTTTTACTTGAGAAATACGGCACCAAATACCTTAGCTAGATGTCAAATTGTGCAAGTTATCTTAGATTCATTCGGACTATTTTGAGAAAGTAATACTGGCTTTGTTTCTATGGCGTCTCATGGGCGACAAAAACATCAGTAACTGGCACATCGAACCACACCCCAAGACTGAAATATTGTTTCTTATAGTGATGAGCAACAGAGAAACATGCTGAATCAGTGTGTTCAGTTGTGCTTTAAAAATAAGTCTCTTTAATGATTTATTTTTCTATACTCCTGTTTCAGCTGGTATTTGCCTAGTGCTTACATTTATTTTATTTAACCTTTATTTAACTAGGCAAGTCAGTTCAGAACAAATTCTACATAATAATTATATGGCAACAATAGGTTATTTCTGGAGTTTACAGAGTATTTACTTTATGTAATGTTCAGGTTATTATAATTACCATTTTCCAGGTGAATCAGACTGTAGAATAAAGCTTAACCAAAGTCTCCCTCCCTCCCCCCCTCCACTCCTCTCCTCTCCCTCCACTCATCCCCTCTCCTCTCCCTCCCAGGCGGTGAAAGGAACCATGCAGAAGACATGTAAGTGCCATGGCGTCTCCGGGTCCTGCACCACACAGACCTGCTGGTTACAGCTACCAGAGTTCCGGGAGGTGGGAAACTACTTGAAGGAGAAGTACCACCGAGCCCTGAAGGTATATATTCTTTATTTTTTATATTAAACAATATTGTTTATAGGCACTTTAAAGGCACTTCACATAAAGTTCCTTCATTTATTAATTCAAGGTGGACCTGCTCCGGGGGGCCGGGAACAGTGCAGCCAGTCGAGGGGCCATCGCAGAGACTTTCAGCTCCTTCTCTCGTAAAGAACTGGTCCACCTGGAGGACTCCCCAGATTACTGCTTGGAGAACCGTACTCTGGGTCTGCCTGGCACGGAGGGCAGAGAATGCCTGAAGAAGGGCAAGAACCTAAACAAGTGGGAGAAGCGGAGCTGCAAGAGGCTGTGTGGGGAGTGCGGTTTAGCCGTGGAGGAGAGGAAGGCGGAGTTGGTGTCCAGTTGCAATTGTAAGTTCCACTGGTGCTGTGCGGTGAAGTGTGAGCAGTGCCGTAAGACGGTGACCAAGTACTTCTGTGTGAAGAAGGGGGGGCAGAGGGGGAAGAACGAGAGTGCTGGGAGCCGTAAGAAGAACCTGAGGCTGAGGAAGAAGCACTGAGCTGCATCCATCTTCCTCACCATCATCATCACTGCCATACATACGCCTTGTCTTCTCACAAGCTGATTTTCACAGACCCTCTCAAACGTTTTTACAACAAGCTTTCTGCTTGTATTCAAAAGACTTAATTGGAAAATAATTTATTGAATAAGTCAAGTATTGTTGTTATCCCAATCAAATGTTTAATAGTGGGGTAGAAAATGTGTGTAAAAAAAACATGTTGATAAAACTACATGATAGAGAAAAAATAGAGGGAAACTATTAGTTGTGTAGAACTGATGGTATAAATGGTATACATATATTTAAAAGTATTTTTTTTTTAACTTTTTCCCCCAATTATATATATTATTATAAGTCATTGGGCATTTAAAGCATGTTAAATACGGCCGCACTCAATAATCTCCTTCATACCTGATATCTTGAACAACTCTTCCTTAATGGTCCGTCAACGGTAAACCTCAACAGCATCTTATTTATTGTCATAAGTACCACCAATGAGCTACGCCATTTCCGATTGGTCAGTTTATCA